>NC_087249.1:22111900-22411900 GCF_037042905.1 Lytechinus pictus
GCAGAAAATTTTTGATATTCTGATCTGAAACTGGATAATTTTAGCACGTTTTTAATAAGATCAAGATGCGTATCTCAATAAACATTCGTGCACGTGTTTTAGAATTAGACAGAATCTGGGCATTCTGAATACATTTCATTTTTCATCATGAAAATCAATAATGCGAGCGCGGATCGCGAGCTGGAAATAATATTTGTAATTCCGATATGAAATGGGTCAATTTAAGCAATATTTAAAACACTGTGTTTATAGGGGAATTGTGAAGTGGATGTGGAAAGCACTTATATTAATAAATGATGCGAGCGCCAAGCGCGAGCTGATATTTTAAACTAGGATCGAGACATTTTAGGCCTCAGGACATTTTGACATTATATAAAAATGATGCCTATCTTCTATTCCTCTTCCTAAAACTTGTCGATATTTTTTTCTGAAAAAGGGACAATTTAGTTATGAATTCATAAAAAAATTTATTTCATATTTATTACTCTAATAAGCCTAATGAGTGCGTGAAATTTGTTGACAGTGCATGAGGCCTGAAAAACTGGATATTTCATATTTTTGTAATCATGAACAGCATTCATGTGTTGATACATTTATAGCAAATAATGCGAGCGCAAATTGCGATCAGAAATTGTTAAATGGGGGGGGGGGAGTCAAGTAGTTTGTTATAGAATATATAGGTACAGTGGCGTACCATGGGTCACGGCATTGGGGGGGGGGGGCACCACCACAAATTTGGTGTCACTTAGTGAGCGCGCTCAGTTGCCAGGTATGCTGACCTAATATAAATTTTTTTAAGGACATGCAATGCCATTAAACGGATAAGTATCTCACTTATTAAATAATGCGAGCGCGAAGCGCGAGCTGAAAATTTTTGATATTCAGACCTAAAAGGGACATTGTAATAACATTTTTTGTAATCGTGATACGTACCTGTCTCGCTAAACAAACAATGCGAGCGCGAAGCGCGAGCTGAAATTTTTTATATATTGACCCCAAACAGGGACATTTTAAGGACTATATTTTAGGTATCCATTAAGAATATAAATATCTCAGCATAGTCATCTAATGATAGTGGCATCCTTTGCTGATTTTGTTAGAATTACATCTAAACATATGAAGCACTTTTTGTAGTCATTGTAATCATGATTATCATACGCATCTCACTAATCAAATACTTCGAGCGCGAAGCGCGAGCTGAAAATTTATGAAATTCAGACTTGAAGAGGGGCATTCTAAGGCTTGTTTGTAGGAATTCACTAAGTCCTTACGTATTTCACTAACCAAATGATGCAAGCGCGAAGCGCGAGCTAAAAAGTTTGATATTCAGATCAGAAAAATTTGACTTTTTAATTTTTAGGACTGATTTTAGGAATTCATGAAGAGCAGACATCTCACCAATCAACTAATGCGAACGTTGGCACGGACAGGAAATGTTTCATATTAAGACCTTAAAATTGGGCAATCACTTTAAGTAGTCATGAAAAAGAAGCAAATGTCACTACATAAAACAATGATAACTCGAATTGCGAGGAAATATATTTGGTGTATATTGATTTGAAAAAGGGAGGTTTTAGTACAACAGGATTATACATCTCGTTAAACAGTCTATGCGAGCACCAGGAACAATGAAGACATAGGCCCTGAGCAAACTGTTTCATAAAGTCATGAAAAAAAATGCTTCTTATGTAACATAATTATGATATAATATAACATTATAATAAACAATAATTTCTTCTTTCCCCATTACGTATCTCGTCCTTTCTCCCTCTTTTTTTCCTTTTCCCCGTTTTTTTTTTTTTTTTTTTTTTTTTTTTTTTTTTTTTTTTGGGGGGGGGGGGCAGCCGATTGGGGGGGGGGGCACGTGCCCCCATGCCCCCTGGTAGTTACGCCACTGTATATACAGAACTTACCAATCAAAATGCGAGCGCACAGCGCTAGCTCATAGGCCTTCATTTTTGACAATCGAGACACCTGAAAAGGAATATTTTGAGAATCTTATATGAAATACACAAAGATAATACAACGTTTTAAACCAGTTATATTCACATCCTTGTCGGTATGCAAATGAGGAGACTGATGACATCACTCACTCACTACTTCTTTTTGTATTTTAGTATATAAAATATGAAATATTCAATTTTTCTCCGTTGTCGTGTGAAACAACGATTAATTCCTCCCTGAACATGAGCAATAAGCATTGTTTAATACTAAATGGTTCAATCAAGTCGGTCCATATTGTAAAATCTGTAAAACATGAAATATTGTATAATTCTAACAATAAAAAACAAAGGAATTAGTGAGTGAGGGACATTTTTGACTGTCTCATTTGCATGTCACTGAGTTGTGCATATCACTGTTTTGTGAAAAATAAGCAAAATTTTCTTATTTTACATCCGATTTTGAAATTCCGATATGAAATGGGTCAATTTAAGCAATATTGAAAGCACTGTGTATATAGGGGAATTGTGAAGTGGACGTGGAAAGCACTTAATAAATGATGCGAGCGCGAAGCGCGAGCTGATATTTTATTATTATTTTAAACTAGGATCGAGACATTTTAGGCCTCAGGACATTTTGTCATATAAAAATGATGCCTATCTTCTATTCCTCTTCCTAAAACTTGTCGATATTTTTATCTGAAAAAGGGACAATTTTCAGCATAATGCTTGTTTGATTTTTCTCTATTTATTCAAATCAACATTTTTTTTGGGGGTGGACTTGTCCTTTAAGAAATGAATGCGAGCGCGAAGTGCTAGCTGAAAACTTTTAAATGATGAAATGAAAAGGACATTTTCAGTTGTTAGATTAGAATATACATATTTTCAGCTTGTGCTTCTCGTTCGCATTAAAAAAAAACTGTGAGGTCGGGATGCGTATATAACTAAACAGTGATGCGAGCGCGAAGCGCGAGCTCAATTTTTTATATACTGACTTAAGAAGGACTCTTTTAAGGTATAATTCCTATTCTAAAAGTTTTTCCTTTTTCTTTTCGTCTTTTTTTTTCTTTTTCTTTCCTTTTTTTGCGCCACCATGGGGGGGGGGGGCAAAAACTTTGCCCCCTGGATCGGCCTATGTATATTGACTTGAAAAACACTAACATTTTAAGGACCTATGTATACGTGTGATCGATGGAGAGGATACACACCTCACTAATCAAATATTGCGAGCGCGTAGCGCCAGCTAAATTTGATATTAACCCCTTTTCTGACCATGACTAGGATACCTATCTCGCCAAACAAACTTCAAACTCGAGCTCATTGATTTTTGTCTATTATCGTAAAAACGGGATATTTTAAATCAGCCGCATTAATTCAACCTTTTTGGGCAGGAAATAAATTTCACTATAAACAGGCAATACGAGCAATGTTGCGCCCCCGGTCGAACATGAATTTGCATGGAGCCCCCTAAGTTCAAGGTCAATTTGGCGCCCTCGGTTGAACATGAATTTGGCGCCATGTGAAATATCACTTTGCCCTCCCCCTTCTGAAACATGTATTTGTCGCCTTATGGTCAAACATCAAATTAGCGCTCCCCTAGTTCGAACATCAATTTGGCGCCCCGCTAGTTTGAACATCAATTCGGCGCTCCCCTAGTTCGAACATCAATTTGGCGCCCCGCCCAGTTCAAACATCAATTTGGCGCCCCCATCTAGTTCGAAAATTAATTCGCCCCCTCCCCCTTGTTCAAACATCAATTCGGCGCCCCATAGTTCGAACGTCATTTTGGCGCCGCCTAGTTCTAACATCAATTTAGCGCCCCCCTCGTTCGAACATTAATTTGGCGCCCCAAGTTTGAATAGCAATTTGGCGCCCCTAGTTCGAACATTCAATCGGCGCCCCCCGATGTCGAACATAAATTTTGCGCCCCTACGTCGAACATCAATTCGGCGCAACCCCCCCCCCCCTGCGTCGAACATCAATTTGGCGCCCCCAGTTAGAACATCAAATTTGCGCCCCTAGTTCGAACATCAATTCGGCGCCCCCTTGTTCAAACATCAATGTGGTGCCCCTAGTTCGAACATCAATTCGGCGCCCCCCCCTAGTTCGAGTATCAATTTGGCGCCCCTACATGTAGGTCGATCATCAATTCGCCCCCCCCCCCCGTTCGAACATCAATTGGACCCCCAGTTCGAACATCATTTTGGCATCCCTTCGAACTCAATTTGGCGCCCCCCTAGTTCGAACATCAATTCGGCGCCCCCCTAGTTTGAGTATCAGTTTGGCGCCCCCCTAGCTCGAACATCGATTCGCCCCCCCCTAGTTCGAGTATCAATTTGGCGCCCCCAGTTCGAACATCATGTTAACATCCCTTCGAACATCATTTTGGCGCCCTCCTAGATCGAATATTAATTCGGCGCCCCTACATGTAGGTCCAACATCAATTTGGCGCCCCCTAGTTCCAAAATCAATTCTGAGCACCCCTACTTCGACTATCAATTTTGCGCTCCCCTAGTTCCAACATCGATTCGACCCCCTCCCCCCTAGTTCGAGTATCAATCTGGCGCCCCCAGTTCGAACATCATTTTAACATCCCTTCGAACATCATTTCGGCGCCCTCCTAGTTCGAATATCAATTCGGCGCCCCTACATGTAGGTCCAACATCAATTTGGCGCCCCTAGTTCGAATGTCATTTCAGCACCCCCTAGCTCGAGTATTAATTTGGCGCCCCCTAGTTTCAACATCAATTTGGCGCCCCCTAGTTCCAACATCAATTCGGCCCCCAGTTCGAACATCATTTTGACATTCATTCGAACATCATTTCGGCGCCCTTTTGGTTCGAACATCATTTTCTTTCCTCCTCTTCCTCTTTTTTTCTTCTCGTCCTTCCCCCTTTTACTCTCCCCTTTACTTCTTTTCTTTCCCCCCTTTAATTCTCTCTCTTTTTTTTTCTTCTTTCTTCCCTGTTCCTATTTCTCCCTTTTTCTCCTTTTCCCTTCCCCCTCTTCCTCCCTCCCCCCACTTCTTTCCCCTCTTTCTCTTTTTTCTCCCCCCTCCCCCTCCCTTTTCTTCTCTTCCTTCCCCCTCTTCCTCTTTTTTCTCTTTCTTTATGCTTTCTTTTTTTTTCTCTTCTTTCCTCCCTCTTCCTTTCTCTCCCCTTTCCCCTCTTCCTCTTTTTTCTTCCCCTCTCCCCCCTCCCTTTTCTTCTCTTCCTTTTTGTTCTCCTTTTCTTTCCTCTTTTTCCTCTCTCTCTTTTTTTCTCCTTTTCCTTTCCCTCTCTTTTTCCTTCTCTTTCTTTCCCCTTTTCCTTCCCTTCCTTCCCCCTCTTCCCTTTTTCTTCTTTTCTTTCCCCCTTTCCTCTCTCTTTTTTTCTCCTTTTCCTTTCCCTCTCTTTTTCCTTCTCTTTCTTTCCCCTTTTCCTTCCCTTCCTTCCCCCTCTTCCCTTTTTCTTCTTTTCTTTCCCCCTTTCCTCTCTCTTTTTTCTCCCCTTCTTCCTTCCCCCTCTTCCTCTCTCTTTTCCCCTCTTCTTTTCCCCTTTCTCTCTCTTCTCTTCTTTCCTCCTTCCTCTCTCCTTTTCCTTTCCCCCTCTTCCTCTCTCCTTTCCTCTTTTCTTTCCCCCTTTTCCTCTCTTTTTTCTTCCCTTCTTCCTTCTCTTCCTTTCTTCTTTTTCTTCTTTTCTTTCCCCTCTTCCCCTCTTTTTTTTCTTTCTTTCCCTCTCTTCTTTTTTTTTGGCCGAAGGGGGGGGGGGGGGCCAAGGCCCCCTCGGCCCCCCCCCATGGATCCGCGCCTGGTAGTAGTAGTAGTAGTAGTAGTAGTATTAGTAGTAGTAGTAGTAGTAGTAGTAGTAGTAGTAGTAGAAGAAGAAGAAGTAGTGGTAGAAGTAGTAGTAGAAGTAGTAGTAGTAGTAGTAGTAGTAGTAGTAGAAGAAGAAGAAGTAGTGGTAGAAGTAGAAGAAGTAGTAGTTGAAGTAGTAGTAGCAATACTAGTAATAGTTGTAGAAGTAGTAGTAGTAGTAGTAGTAGTAGTAGTAGTAGTAGTAGCCGTCGTCGTCGTCGCGGCGTCGTCGTAGTAGTAGTAGTCCCTTATTCACTACCATAAGACATTATTCAGTGCAAAAAACAGACTAAATTGGGTAAATTGCTATATGCAGCGATGTGGCTATCACTGAATCTTACGGAAGATGTAAAGGCCTCAATTACATTTTTGGACGACTGAATATAATGCCTTGTCGCCCGTGACTCGTTTAATTCACTATCCGGTAAAACAGGTTTCGGAGAGCTGAAAATGTGCCAAATTGATTTTTGAAATGGTTATTTAAAAAATCATGTATATATTAATAGTTCTTTGAATTATCTTTCTTATGTATTTCGATAATAATACACCACTATTATCTCCCTCGCTACGCTCACTTGTATCAAAATGCATAATGTATCAAAAAGCAAACAGATTCGAAGATGGAGTGCAAAAGTGATTCTGCTTGGCAGAAGGAGCATTCGATGAATGGATTGTATTTTTATTCCCATTGTGCAGAACGGTATTCGACGATACACAGTAAAAACGAGCTGTTGATATTTTTTTTATACAGCGCTGTTTATTATATGAATCTTGCAGTAGTTTTTGTCTCGCCCACCGGGGGTGAAGGCGAGACTTAGGGATCCAAATGTCGTCCGTCGACTGTCGTCCGTCCGTCGTCCGTCCGTCACAAACAAAGTTTACATGCAAGACTCTCTTATGACACATAACTCCGCAACCGTAAGTCACTTTTCAACCAAACTTGGATGGTAGATGGACTTGGGGACCTGCATGTTATGCTGCAGTCGGAGGTCACATGGTAAGGTCAAAGGTCATTTTCAGGTCAACGTTAAAGTTTACATGCAAGACTCTCTTATGACACCTAACTCCGCTATCGTAAGTCACTTTTCAACCAAACTTGGATGGTAGATGGACTTGGGGGACCTGCATGTTATGCTGCAGTCGAAGGTGACATGGTAAGGTCAAATGTCATTTTCGGGTCAACGTTAAAGTTTACATGCAAGACTCTTATGACACCTAACTCCGCTATCGTAAGTCACTTTTCAACCAAACTTGGATGGTAGATGGACTTGGGGGATCTGCATGTTATGCTGCAGTCGAAGGTGACATGGTAAGGTCAAATGTCATTTTCGGGTCAACGTTAAAGTTTACATGCAAGACTCTTATGACACCTAACTCCGCAACCGTAAGTCACTTTTCAACCAAACTTGGATGGTAGATGGACTTGGGGGACCTGCATGTTATGCTGCAGTCGGAGGTCACATGGTAAGGTCAAATGTCATTTTCAGTTCAACGTTAAAGTTTACATGCAAGACTCTCTTATGACACCTAACTCCGCAACCACAAGTCACTTTTCACCCAAACTTGGATTGAAGATGTATTTAGGAGACCTGCATGTTATGCTGGAATCGGAGGTCACATGGTAAGGTCAAAGGTCATTTTCAGGTCAACGTTAAAGTTTATATGCAAGACTCTCTTATGACACGTAACTCTGCAACCGTAAGTCACTTTTCGACCAAACTTGGGTTGTATGTGTACTAAGGAGACCTTCATGTTATTGCAGTCGGAGGTCACAATGACATGGTATGGTCAAAGTTCATTTTGAGGTCAACATTAAAGTTTATGGGCAAGACTCTTATGACAAGTGTTATTCCATCCCAGTCATTTCACAATGAAGTTTTGATACAATTCTATTGCGTGCCCTGGCAAATCATAATATTTCTGGTTATTTTCATAAGTGGGCGAGACACAAAATCGCTTATGCCTTGTTGAAACGGTTTAAAGAAGTGTTTGTAATGTAAAAAACAAAAACAAAGTTCAATTTTTAATGTTTAATTAGAAATAAATTAAGCATGGTTGCTTAAACTTTTAACCGACTACTGTAAGTCTGAAAAGCACTTCGGAGGGCGACTCACGGACCAATTTAATTGTTTACCTACCGATAATAGATGATACACTTATCATATGGGAATGACACAAATTTACCTTCAGTGAGTTAACTTTTTATCACTAACAAAGTTCCGTTTTTGTTCTAAAAATAATTATATGTGAATTATAAGCCCGAAACCAGCCGTCGTGAGCTTGGTGAATAATTCCTAAATCAAAATACCCCCCCCCCCCCTTTGAAAAATCCTGGATCGGCCTCTGTTTCTTGTATCAAGAAGCGGCATCTTCTACACTCTAAAAAAATATCGGGTAAAAATGATCCACGAGGGTAATTATGTGTCCAACCAACATTGGGCATTTCTTTTTGGCAATTTTATTTATCCAGTGTGATGAAAATTTTGCCCATTCTAAAGTAATTGCTGCTTTTTTTACTGGACAATATGCTTCCCGCATTGGGTAAAATACTGCCCCAAATTGGTTGGACACATAATTACCCTCGTGCTGGTTAAAATTTTACCCAATATTTTGTAAGCAACCATTGGAGGATATGAAAAGGGTCCTAGTGTGAACACGCTTGATGACCTCATCCACTTAACGCATTCCGTACGTAACTTGATTCTGAACGGTCGATCGTTTGGTCCGTTCGTTCAAACTTTCTTTCCCGCGAAACGGAGAGCTCTAAAATACTAGTATCAGATTAATCCCGTTGCACTTGATCTAGGGACCCGTCCAATCTCAAGTAACCCGATCAGCTCTCAGCTCGTACTAACCGATTATGTTCTTCGTGTGCCCAGACTGGGCTTGAGATCATTTCAATGTGTTTTAGATACTGAGAGAGTTCTTTCGCCTATGAGGAAAAGTGATTTTTAGATCATCTTCATTGACACGTATGATTGAGGAAAGTTAATTCAAACGACGCAATGTAGAATATTTTTTACGTGTTTGGTTTATCCACCTTATAAAAAGCAGAATTGGAAAGAGTTTTGGAAACATCATTACTATGATGGTAAAGGATTAACACGTACATCGAAAGATTGTTGCTGCTATATTAGGTGAGTATAACTGCTCCTGTTATCAGGAGTCGCCAGGATACTTAAAAAAACAACATAATTTCATTTATGCAAATTAATTTTAATGAGTGTGGTAATATCAAAAGGATGTAATTTTAGTTTTCGTCATAATCTAATTTTCGTCTGGAAATAAGAATTTTTCTTAATCGTCTTTTCATTGTTGTAAAGACATACTACGGGCATTAATGTACCCAAGATATACTTGCAAAGTTATGTTAATGAAATGCTGAAAATAGGATTGTTTGTTTTGATTCAGTTTTACTATGTGCTCCCCAAAATACACAAAGCAATGATTATATCACATAAAAGTAACACTTGAAAGTATCTGAAATAAACGTAAACTACATAAACCTAGTCATCAATTTAGTTGAAAACATAGGAATTAAAGGAACGCGGGGACCTTCATTT
This sequence comes from Lytechinus pictus, assembly GCF_037042905.1. Classification (NCBI taxonomy): domain Eukaryota; kingdom Metazoa; phylum Echinodermata; class Echinoidea; order Temnopleuroida; family Toxopneustidae; genus Lytechinus; species Lytechinus pictus. Next base: position 22,121,239 of record NC_087249.1, read on the forward strand.
ACCACGTTAATAAATGATTTTAAAATCACCCTACACACTTAAAATGTTGGGCAACATACTGCCCACTGTGTTAGGTATATTCTGGGCAAATACTATCCAATTGAGCAAATTTATTACCCAATTATTAGTGTTTATTACCCAATTTGGACAGATTTTAACCAATAGTTGTGTGGACAGTATGTTGCCCAGTGATGGTTAAAAATTTGGCCTTTTTTTCGCCCAACCTTTTTTAGAGTGTAAACTCTTTCAAAATAATATACAATTTTTTTAAATTGATATGAAGCGCATCCATCTAATAGACTTTGACTCCCCTGCTTATTAACGTTTACATCTGATCTGTCTCTGACTCCGAGCTCCGATGAATATTCCCAAGGAGAGTATCAAACGATGAGTTTGATGGAGTCTAGAAAAGCTGACAAAATCTCTCGAACATTTTAAGCCCCTCATCTCCTTCAATCGATGTCTAGACATAACATGGCTCATGAATGTATAAATGTCTCGTCTCATCTTTCGTGATATATCCCGCAAGATTAGACATTAACGATTCCATCATAATTATTTAGGCCTGTAACGATATCGGTGTCGTAATGAATGCAATAAGAAGTTAGGGGGAGAACATTGCGTACGGGGGGGGGGGGGGGTCTGAATACACACGAACGAGCAAAGTGAGCGAGCGAAATTAACCTGATTTAAAATGAAAATCTTATTTTGTTACAAACTTTAACATAATATAATCCAGAAAATTATTTTATATTTGACTCTTTCCCCTATTTCGTTTTCCTTTCTTTTCTTCTTTCCCCCTTGCAGTCGTATTTTCTTTTCCTTATCACTTTTTTTCTCGCTGCCGTGATTCGTTAGGGGAGGGACAATAGCTCCAAGCCCCCTATCTCTGCGCCAGTGATCAATATCCTTCAACGGCTTTATAGATAATGAAATGTATGAATCCAACCAGTGAGGCATCCAGCTGGCTTTGCTTTTTCCAAGGCATATCTAAAAATTGCGAACTCACACTCCGTTCCTTTAAGAATTGTAATATTCTGTGAACTTAAAAAGCCAAAAAGAATAATAACACATAAACATGAAAAGTAGGGAAGTCTATGCTGTAAAATGCAACGCATATAGACAGTATCTTGTTGCCCCCCAGGCTGGTTTAAGTGTGTGATGCAAATTCTTGAACATTATAGACTTCTAATGTGTGTTCGATACAATCATGTTATATCGAGGTTTTTTACCTGACTGCTAAGAAAGCACGAATGCCTGTGAGCAAGCAACCAGGGGACCGACAGCTTAAGGTCCTCTCCGAGGGACCTGGTAATGAGGATAAATGCCTTACCAAAGGGCACTAGCGCACCACTTGGGAATCGAACCCGGGTCACCGGAATCCGAAACCCCCGCTCTACCGACTGGGCTATCGCGCCTCCACCAATGCATGCTTATCCATTTTCAAACAAGAATTAAGCCAAAACATACACCATCATGCAGTGACAGATTTCGACATTAATTACCTCCTATAATTTCCTATACTGTCATTTTTATCAACTGATTTAAATACATGTTTTGCTATATACTTACCTGGATTTTCAGGTCATGTACTAATTAATGTTCGCACCGTCCCGTTCGTTGGACAGTAACACGTGTATAATGAATGAAGTTATTTGACAGATGCTTAATTAAGTTCGGAAGAAGTGAATTCACAGGTACCTTGTCTTCGTTTCCTATCTGAAAACGTAAATTTATGGCAAGAAGAGTCATACCGATCGATCATCGACCAATGCGCGATAGCTCGGTTGGTGTAGATCAGTGGTTTAGTATACCGCTTCGAAGCCAAATGGATACATTGAATTACTGAGTAATTAGCAGTTGATATACTGGACATTAACGCCTGTACATTCATTTTGATTATCACTGTTTACTGTAAAATCAACAGTAATATTTGGAACACACAGGTGAATGATTTATATGCAGTGCATAGTTGCCAGTTATAAATTTCGTCATTTTTCTCAAGGGCTTACATTCTTTTTTTCTTTAATATTGTTTAGTCATTCGATGGGTCGGGATTTGCGTCAGAAAATATACTGATATCTTAGCATACTGATTCTAATTACCACACAGAATCCCGTTTATTCTTAGGGATTTGTTAATTTCTGCAAACATGCCAAATTAACGAATATTGACAGGGTCGCGTGGGATGGGGTCGAGGATGATGGGGCCGAACAGGATATGGCCGAAATAAAGATAAAGTTTATACAGTGTTACTCATTCATTGCAAGATCAAGTTTTGCGTTGCACAATACAATTCGATTCAATTCAATTAATGGTTTATGACAAAGCTACTTAGAATATTGTTATACACATTGTATGCAAATGGCTGAATGTAGGTGTTTACAAGAATGCTCTGAACAACCATTCGATAAATATAACATCACTTTGCAACGAGAGTTTGTCTTTTTATTCATATGGGTTTATCTTATACATTGACATCTGATTATTTGAATATTTCAAAGGCTAAGTCTATATATCATGATATATCCAAGTAGTATAATCATGGTGAAATCAAAGAACTAAATCAATGAAAGTGGACGTAACATGAGAAAACTTCTAAATATTGTAGTTTGACATAACTGAAAACCCCCATAATAATGAAATGAACTTTTACCTTTAGTGGTTGAACACATAATGTTTCTCTTATTGTATACGCTTTATGAGCCAAAATATATTTTCCTGATATTGGACCACACATTTAGAATCCGTCTGTAAAATTTCGCATACCGGGGCATTATGTTCGTTTTAACATTATCGTCCTACTTATTTGCATACAGGTGTGACGCCAGGGCATTTCGTGGGGGGGGGGGAGGGTAAGACGTAAAGTTATAACATATTTTTCAATTGACTAATAGTAGAAATGTATTGCATGACCCATGCCTCTCTTTGGAGAGCCCTCTGTCTCCCCTTTCCCCAAATCTGTCCCTTTTTATTTTTTGTCATTTTGCCTCCGACGAAGATTCTGCTAGGATCGAAAGCTTAGGCCCCTTTTTGACTTTCCTTTTTATTTTCTTTACTTTTATTCACATGAAGAGGGAAAATGTTGAAGAAAAAACAACAGAGCCGAAATTATTACTATGATTTTAGGAAACTCAATACAAAACTTAAAATTCTTGATTATTTTCTTCTAGATTGACATAATTATTATTTTGCGAAAATGTCACCTTACAATATACTTGTTTGAGTTGACCTTTTTCCTCCTTATTCAATATCAGGATAGATTTTTCCCTTTAATACCGTATACCACCATTGTGAAGTTGGTGACATGTTACATTTATAAATCGGTTATTCAATTTGTTGATTCCATTTATACAGCTGTTACTCATAAAAGCTAACTAATTACACAATTGAAAACACAGAGATAATGAGAGGCGCAGATTCGTTCATACAAAGCTCTCAAAGAATATTGCCGTTGACGACAAATATGAATTAAATCAAAGTTTAGGGCAAATAATTCAAGCAATATTGGAACTAAAACTGAGTCGTTAACTTGAATCGTGGAGTTGCAGTTTATATTCTTAGCTTTTAAAACTTATAAAGTGTTTTGATTTTTCCTTTCTTTCCAAAATGATTTGATGGCTAGCTCGATAAAACTGAAACATTCTCTTCAGTATTATACTTTGCCAACATGGTTTGGTGTATGTTTTTTTTCTTAACGGGGCAAAAAATTTGCATTTCTTATTATTTATCTTAAAACATGTTATAAGCAACATGATGTAGCCGAAAACGTTTTGTTTTTTTATTTTTTCAAATACGTGAACCAAAGCAGCAAGATTATTCCTATAATCAGTAAGAAGGGCGGCGTCATTATCAATCTACAATTTTATTTCGCTCGAAACAGACATTGGGACTTCTTATTCTCGTAAATCACTTATTCTAATTTTGTACGACTTTATAATTTAGGTCCAAAGATTGATTTAACTCCTCCTTCATTTCGGCGATCCACATATTATAATCAGAGATAGGCATTTTAAATCGATTAGCCTTGTAAGATTTGAAATTAAATCATCATCAAATCTATTGCGACTCTCCGCAGCTGTGATGTGAAGTAAACAGTATATTGCCAATGTCCGGCCATCGGTACAGGTTTGGTAGATGGAGGAATTCGGATGGAATACCAGTGGTTTATTAACCGACCGTGAATACTATGGCCCGATGCCTTCTTGGTCTGCTAATCGCCTAATCAGACTGCCCAATTATCGAATTTCGGAGATCAGTAATGAAGCAATTTACGCCACCAGGAGGAGGACAAGAGGAATTCCTCGGACTCGCCATCCACCATCATGACCGACTGACTGCTGACCGTCATGAATTAATTTGCTTTCTCTTTTTTATTCAGACGGTTTCATACAGGGTTTCATAGGCGGATCCAGGGGGGCCCGAGGGCCCCCCCCCCCTATTGGCGGAGCAAAAAAAAAGAGGGAAAGAAAGAAAGAAAAAGAAAAAGAAGGGAAAAGAGAGGAGAAAAAGTAGAGGAAAAGAGGAGGAAGACGAGTTAAAAATAAGATGAGGGGAAGACTTGGAAAAAAAACTCATGTCACTATATAAAATTGGAAGGAGGAAGAAGTGTTAGGGGATGGAGAGAAGTTGGGATGACCGAAATAATGAGGAAGATGACCATAATGACAATATAAATTCTCGAAGACATACCATACAAACCAAGATGGCATCGAAAAGCATCAATTTGTTTATTGACATGCTGACTGCCAGCATGTCATAGGCTGCGTTTATCCGACCTCAAGCCAGAATCGTGATTTGAATCATGATTGGAATCATGATTCAAATCACAAACATGAATCACAATTACTACAGAATCAGGGTTTAGACGACCTTCGTTCCAACGCTGTTTCTCCTTGGATTCGGACCGATCCAGTGCGCATCACAGTGCGCAGTTTGACCCAGGAAGTATAGGTCAACGTTGGACACTTAATTGGAGGTCGGCGACGTACATGTGATGTGACAACGTGGGGCGCGCGCCTTGGCAAGAACCGGAAATAGCTCGACACAATGACGTCATATAATCATGATTCAAATCACGATATCGTTTATCCGAACATTTTCGTACGTGATTCTGCAGAAACGTCTTTCCAAACGCCCTTTTTTTCGTAGTTCATGTTTGTGATTCTAATCATGATTATATTCAATTTCGACTAAACGCAATCGTGATTCTGCAGAATCGTGATTTGAATCATGATTGGAATCATGATTATAGGGTAAAAAAGTGGCGGATAAACGCACCCTTAGAGCAAGATAGTTCATCGCCGAAAGTAAAACAAGAAAGCACTTTTCTTTTGTTGTCGTTCTAGTTTCCATTGTCCCCTTCCGCACTTTTCGTGACCTTGTATATATGTAGGTCATCCATCACATCTGGGTCGTGACCTACTTCTTAATGTCATGGTATTCTCGTGTTTCTGATGGTCAAGAGGAAAGGAAAACAATCTGAATCTCAGTTGAGGATAGGAAGATGAAATGAAATCTAGATGACAAGTGATTAGCTCGTCTCGCGTTTCACCCCTGTGTGCGTGTGTGTGTGGTGTAAAGGATCTGGTCGGAGGATCTTCCCATTGTGACGTCACAGACGTCAAATGTCAAAATAACACGGTGTGAATTTATACATGAAGAATGAAAATAACACGTTTAAGATTTACAATAATTTGGGATTAAGAAGTAAATCAATACAAACTCACACCAATCACACATTATAATAACCTTATATTCATTTATTTCTTTAACGAATATTTACTAGTTTTCTCTTCTTCTGCATTTCCTATTTTTAGTGAATTTCTGTGTCTAATAACTGTAGTTATACTTCTACGCACATGCAACAACGTCTAATACTACACATAAACTTCTACTTCTACGCCTAATACTACATCCCTGCCAAGAACCCTCCACCCAAGAAGGCGACCAAGAAGACAGTAGCCAAGAAACCGAAGGCTTCGAACCCCCAAAATATACCCCCCATTCTATATCTTCTTTCTTCACTATTCATACTGCACTCATCCCTTTACCAATTCATCGATTTCCTAACGCCTGTAAAAACATTTGATTATGAAATATTCCAGTATGACTAAAGTAATAATTGCACGCTTTAAGTTCTGACTATTCCAACTAGTAAGTTTTACTAGTTTGTTTGTAGAGTGTTATTTCTTTTATTGTTCTGTCTCTACTTCTACTCCTGCTTCTATTTTATCTTCCATACTTCAACAGTTTCTCTGCATGTCTCCTCCTTTTACTTATTCATAAAATCCGTTTTACCTTTTTAATTTCCCTCGTATTTTTCTATTACTTTTGTGTTCTCAAAACTTCTCAATGTCATAATCTAGCTACTTCCTCTTGAAAATGTTGAAAGCAAGGTACTGTCCAACCATGCTCATGTACTTGATCTTGTAGTCCAGCCTATATTGTAATTCTACTCCATCGTCACAATCACATTACTACGATTACAGAAGCTCGCATGTCTTCATGATGATAATATCATCTGGGAAAAACAAGAGCTATGAGTTCATCCATCAAACTGGCGGATGGGGATGATGGGGGGGGGGGGGCGCCCATTTTCTGTATTGTAATTCATTAAATAAATCTCTCCCATTTACCCCCCCCCCCCCATTTGAATCTATGGGATACGTAAATAGTATTTGAAACAACTCCTTGACGTTCGGTTGACAGTCGGTTATCTTGGAATATTTCTCCCACCCTTGTTCATCATGTTCATGGGAACCCCTCATCCGCCTCAAACATTCATCAGTCTTCACAGGAACTACGCTCTTGTAGAACATGGCGTTCAATATCTTCGAGTGTTATGAGAAGCTGATTTTAAAGGACGTGAATCACTTAAGGTAATCGAGCTCACTAAAATCACCGTATGCTGCATCGCAACTCAACGTCCACACCGTGCATTCACACTATAAAATATAAAACAAAAAAATGAACATGATACAGAAAATCCAGGTCATGTGGATATAGTTTTAAACGAGAACGAAACATTATTAAGTCTTAAGAACATGAGTAGGCCTATATGAGACTCATGGGAAACTTGCACATTTTTGTCAATGATTCAAGTTATTGGCAAGTGGGATAACATTTTGAATTTGAAATGAAATCTTTCTCAGTTCGCGCATTTTGTTTCAAATGATAAGTTTGTGCAAGTTTGAAGAAACACAAGTGTACATTCTGTAACTATGTTTAGAAATCATTCAAAATATTTTATCTAAACATCGTGCATGCACCTATAGGCCTGTATATTTCATTGAAAACTCAATAGGATTTCAGACAAAAATATCTTTCAATTATATGACAAGATTGACCTTAAATGACAACCACATCACTCAGACCAGTCTGTGAAAACTCGCGTGACGTGAAATATCCAGTACAAAAATAGTACTCGTCTTCCCGATCTAGAGTCTAAAAATCTGTGAATTTCCTCCAGTTTTTCCTCGACTGTAGTTTTGAAGGAAAGGAGAGAGAGAGAGAGAGAGAGAGAGTATGGGACGTTGGGTGTGGATGTGATGATAATGAGTCAATGTCGAGTTTCAGACAAACTTCGAATTATAATATAAGATCTTGATATAGGCCGATAGTTCTATAGACGGGGCCTAGAGAGTGAATAGGAAAAAAAACTTGATAAATAACGAATCGTTGGGTTTTTGGTAAATGACTTTCTCTTTGTTGTTGCGGCGTTTCTTTCTGAATAATTTAGATGTGACTGTAGGTCGGTGTAAAATGATGGTAGATACTGACCACATTCTCGAATAATTTAGCATAAAGTAAATAAAAACTCACTTCTTTACATGTCATAAATTGTATTAATTTGTTTAGGGTAGTTACATGAAACCAGAGGATGGCAATTTGGTGTGGGCCGCAACGCAACTAAAAAATCAAAATACAAGTTTCCAATGTGCGCTTCTGATCAAGTGTAAATCAAATTGTGTCTGATCGATTTTTAGTTGTGTTTGATCGCAACCGTTTCTACAAAAGGCCCCTGATTGCCTATAAGCCCTGTCTCTTTTACCAGGGTCTGCGCTCATTTAGCCTTATCTCCATTAGGTCTAACGCTGGCGTACAGATGACGAGAGAACGTGGGGCCATCCCTCCAAATTCAGGACCAAGAAAGGCCATTACTTTTTTGCTCGCTCACTTCGCTCGCCCGCAACTTTTTAGATTTTTCCCTCTACGCCAAGTCTTGCCCCCCTCAATCCTATGAGCTTATTACGCTATTGTGGTCTACCAATACATAGTTTATTGGATCAAGACATGGTTGGACCAAGAAGATTGCTAGCAATTGAGTAATTGATAGTGGACCAATATTTGTGTTAGACGATTTGAAAATTAAGCCAAATGGCCTCATATACTGTATATAGGCCGAATAATAACTAACCAATGAAAACTGATTTTAATACGACTGAGCAAAGAATGAAATCCCTAAACTATAATAGTTAACCTCCAAATTAATTGTTCCATTCTTTGTGGCCATCTGGTAAAAAACACATTGGTTCATCAATAAATCACAAATCAAAAATGATAGGAGCTATAATTAGATGATATGCACCATGTGAAAACGTCTTAAAAGCATTATGAATAACGTTTAATCATTATACGTTACACATCGGATACATTTATCGGTAATATATTACCATTATCTGATGTTCTGCTTTTCTCAGTATCAAGCCAACATAGATGATGTAATTTGGATAGAGTCCAGTTATGAGAGGGGTTGAGGTGATATTTTACTGGCATTTGTCCTAACGACAGTTTGATGACATTTATAATGACATGTTCTGCAAACAGTTTTGTCATTTTACGATAACATGACTCAGAAACGACCCTGGACAACATAGATATGTGCATTTCAATATGATTCATTTCATTACTATCATAATTATCATTATCTGACTAGTTTGATATTGTTGATGATGATGATTGAAATTTTATTTTCATCGATAATACATTATCACTTCCAAGAAACACATTCAAACGGAATAATGCACCTCACTCTAGTTTCAGTCGATTTATTTGAAATTGGTCTAATATGCAAATTCGTCCAATTACCAACTCCTCTACTACCATTTGGTCTGCCATCGGTTTGTCCACTATCCACGTAGTCTAATTGCCATTTCGTCCACTCACCATTTCATCTACTAACCAGTTGGTCCAATAGCCATTTAGTCCATATACCATTTGGTCTAATTGGACTGAGTGTAAATTGGGCGAAATGAATGAAAATAAAATGGATATTAGACCAACTGGTTATGATACGAAATGGTGATTAGACGACTGGACCAAGAGGTTATTGGACCAAGTGATTGTTAGACGAAATGTTGATGGACGGAATGGCATTAGAGTACATGAAGGTAGACCATTGTCATGAGTGGACAAGTTGGCAATAGACGAATTGGCAATTTACCGTTTCAGCCGTGTCAAAAAAAAAAGAATGTTCTCAATATGCAGTCACTTCCGGTTCCCCCACCCCTACCTCCTTCTCTTCCGTCAGTGGTCTCACCCCCTCCCTATTTATAAAAAGTTTACCCAATATTGGGTAAAATGGGAACATGCATGTTTGCTAGGTAAAATGATACCAAATACTTTGTAAATTTTAAGCAGTTTTGCTTTGAAAATGTACCCTTGGGCCTTAAAACATGCATTTTGCCCAATATGGAGAAAAAATTACCCAGCAAACATGCATGATCCCTTTCTATCCAATATTGGGTAAATTTTTACTCAATCTTTTTTAGAGTGTATTGAGGCGTCCTCTTTATGCTACAGTCAAACACACGAAACCGATCAAATCTATAACGTTATTCCGAACGGTATACGATCGGACGTTCTGGGTCCCGTTACACAAAGGTTAGTGATTAATCGTACGCTTGAATTTCACGATTGATTGTACATTACAGTCAATGGAATCAATCGTAGGAAATGTCCTATGATCAATTGCTAAGCTTTGTGTAACGGGCCCCTGGAGTGCGTTCCGTTGGTGTGACTGCAGCATTACGGAAATTTCGCTACGACGACGCGTGACTGATTCAAGAACACAGTAAAATCTATTGAAAATGCCGATCAAATGACAGTAAACAGCTGGGAGGTCTTTGTCGAAACATTTTGAACACGGTCAACAGTTTCGTCCTACGTTTCGGAGCTGACGAAAAATTGCAATGTCGTTAATTTCGTCCCGAGTCCAGGACAAAACTGCTGTTTCGATTTACCAATTTTCGACAAAGACCTCTTGGTTGTTCACTGTCATAGAAGGCAGTTGGCAATACATTTTCTATGTTCTTGAATCCGTCGTGCGCTTGTGCAAGGGGAAGCTTCCTATTAGAGGAAAGGGTGGACGGTATCACTTGTTCTTTTGGTTCCCCCACGTCAGAGAATGAACCCCTATCTAAGGGGAGCAGCATAGATACCCCGTAGGGGGTAAGATATGACTCATCTTATTTTGAAGGTTTGTTTATGAGGTTTGCTGATGTCAGGTGTTGTTCCTCTTCCTTTACTTGCTCTTTCTTTTTCAGCGGCGAAGAGGTTGCTGTTGTTTACTTTTTCTTGACATATAATATTTCATCCGGAAAATAATTTAATAAAATTCACGTTCAGAAAATAGACAATTTTCAGTTTTGATGTGATACTAATATTTGAAAAAGATCTGTACAATGATGTTGCTGCTTACGCTTATAGAAGCATGGTAAGTCTGTATAGTTCGCACATATTCATGACATATTTCAGTTAAGGATTTTAAGTTATCCTTCGTTTTTTGGGGGGTATTCTTACACATATGCAATAACATCCTATATTGTACAGATTCTTTAGCATTTACCTATTATCATTTTTATTGGTAATCTCTATCGCTGTACCCCCGGAGGATTGCATCTGTTTGCCATCTTGAACATCTTGTCCCTGATTGTGGGGTCATTATGAGAGCTGCATAAAGTCATTGAAAATCAGAATTAATTTGTAAAACATTAAAACACTGCAAAAACTCCGGTGTTGATTTAACACCAGCCCGGAATCTATATATTTCCACACCAGATAAGTATTGAAACAACACCATTTTGGAATCAAACCGATGCTGTTTTAATACTAATTGGTGTTGTATAAACACCTTTCTGGTGTTAGACCAAAACGAAACTGGTGTTGTTTAACACTTCTCTGGTGTGGACATAATAGATTCCGGGCTGGTGTTAAATCAACACCGGAGTTTTTGCAGTGTAGGTGCAGTGATGCACCCCTAGTGTGTAAATTGCGCACCTGAATCAGCTTTAAACTTGCACCATCTTGCATTTGTTTGCACTCTGAAATGTCTATCTGCATCATCTTCACCATCAAGGATGAAATTTAGCATCTTATCAAAGGAGGCATCTCATTTTTATTGTATAAAAAGTATGTCGCTCGCTGTACTCCTAAAGCATGAATCGTATTGTATTGAGAATGCACAACTGATTCTGGATTTCCCAAGTTATTTCCAACAATCAGACAATGTACTCATTATGCATTAAAACTTTGTGTTGCAACAGACCAATTATCTAACTTATCCATTAAGGCGACATGATTATGTCCTTTAATATTCAGCATTCTTTGTCTCACAGCTGTAGACATTATCTTTAGAATAGCAGAATACTGACCTTAGACAACAATTATAAGTATAGACATCTTTAATTGCTATCTTTAATAAACTTTATTAAACAAATGTTGTCTCAATTTGAAATGTGGTCGATCTTAATTGGGGTTTTGTTTAGCTGAGCAACTTTGAGCTCTATTGCGATGACAGGTATATGACGATGTGCCAAGTGTGTGTTAATGGATTAATAGGGGTTTAAGCAAGAAGAGGGATTATCGAATTTCTTTTTTTTTTTTACTTCGTGGTTGTGTCATCGATTCAAGGATAGCTCGAGGAACGATCTCGTACGCTATGTGTAGTCTGCAGGCACAGACCCTGATCGAAACTTTGATCAGCAAGTGTGTCTCCATGCAATGACTATCACATATAAAACTTGCTGTTTTGCCCTTCAGTACACAAGGCATGAGGAGGCTGCATATTCAGACCCTTAACTCGAGTGAAGGGTTTGCACAGCAGACTACGCTATGTGCGCTTGAGTAGATACGATATATGCCTGTTTACGGTATATATATCCGTTCGTTTATATTCGTTTATTTGGTTATTTTGAAGGCTCGTTTATTGGAAAGATTCGTTATTCTGAAGGTTCACTATTCCTAAGCAGGAAAATGCATATACCAAGACGTTTGTAAACTGTCCGAAAATTAAAAATGGTTCTTTTATATGAACATTAATCCAAAGGTTCGTCAATCCGAAAAAAAATGAAATAGGGTTTGTTTATTTCAAAAGATAGTCCGAAAACGGGGTCCGAAAATGAATCATGGTTTATTGATCCAAAAAAACCTAAAGAACAACTACCCTAACCTTTCTTTATTATCGGACTATCGAACCAGGGAAGTGGGAGTGCCACTTCCCTGATCGAACCTTCAAAATAACGAACATCAATTTTTTTTCGGATTAACGATACATCCTATTGACGAAATTTACTTCATTATTGGAGTATCAAATCTTTGGAATATAGAAATATATGCAACTGTCAGACTCCAAACCGACCTCTGGTGTCTGGTTAGTAATAACGTAACAGATCCGGGGCCTGTAACACAAAGCAAATATGAAAGAAAGCTTCTGATTGGTTCCTATATAGTCAGTACTTTGAACCAAATGCACATGTAACATTGACCTTGACTGGTCAGTAGATTAAGCGATTCATCGCTAATCTTTGTGTTACGGAGCCCTGGTCGGCCTGGGGAGCGTAATTTCATCAACATTTTTGTCCGACAAGTGATCTGAAAACTTTCCTTGAATCTGATTGGCTGATAGTCACTGTTACTGTGGTAACTGTCGGATAAAACGTCCGACAAGCCTTGGCAAGTTTGGTGTGTGACTGCCCGCATGGCCAGTAGATATACAGTGATGACTAAAGACAGGAGATCCCTGTAGCCATCCCAGTAGCAGGTGCTTCGGCAACAGTTGTTGAGATGGCGCGACTGCCTTCAGTGTCTGAAGGGTTAACTCATGGAGGTCTGAGTTTCTACTGCAGCAGTCTTTGCCTCCTTGTTCACTTGATTTTATCCTTATAAGGCAATTCTGCCAACAAGACATCCGATTAATACATTTTTTACTCAAAGGGGGTCCTTTCGCCAACAAAACTTTTCAGAAATTCCTCAACTTGGGGTAGGTTAATGTTGTACATACTGAAATAGAAGAGTTTTTCGGATTATGACTTGTGAGTCATATCGCCAGAACAATGCTGCTTTCTGTTCTGTTCTGATCTTTAAGGATTCCGAGAGGATGCTTTAAGAAACATCTTGAAGACAGGTTTGTCTGCCTCGAACTCAAGTTATTCTCTTAGTTAATGTAAAATCTGAAATCTAGGGAAGTAGAGAGTGACGTTATTGAGGAGTCCAGTTGGTGAAAATATGAAGATGAAACAACGGGTAATTTTATTTTTCATTTCGCTATATTCTATCGAAAGGTGATATCTTTCCAATTGTTTCCCCAGGTTCACGTGTAGCGAAATGTGTTGAAAAGTTGGAACTGGCGATGAGGGATTCCTCGCGGTAGTCGATTTGTGAAGGACGATCACTAACACCCACCATGCCCATCCGCCAATTAAAGCTGGCATATTATTTCGTTGAGTTCAATGGACTATCATCTCCTGTTGATAGACGACTAAATTCAAATCCATAACACCATGAAGGTGGGGGTGTTTTTATTTCAGGGTTTTATGGAACGAAACACATCGCAATTCATCAAAATTAATAACGAGTTGGTGAAACGCACAATGTGCTCAGGGCGAGTATACGAATATGATATTCATGGGCCTTCTAAATAACCTCCATTTTTTTTGGGGGGGGGGGGGGCGGGGAGGGGGGGGGTCTTCACGTATTTTTTCGAGGGGGCTTCACGTTTGTCTTGGGCTATAAGATATCTGATGGTGGCAATGAAAGAACTGTCGTCGTAATGAAGCAAAATTCAAATTAAAAAGATCAGAAAATAAATACATAAAAAACAAATAAAACAGTAACTGTAGAGAATTTGGGGACGTTTTCGTTTGAATGAGGAATCGAACCTGGTGTTGATCGATGTTTATCACGGGTAATTTTATAAATGTTTTGTCATGAAGAGGCCTTCGCAATGTTGATGATGTTCAACCCAAACAAAACCTAATCTTTTTGGATCATCACTGACGCGTCAAGGTTAAAAAGTGATGCTAATGTTGAAAATCTACACTTGCTTCATAAATCTCGATCGTTTGCATTGTTCAATTTGAGAGGGGGAGGGGGGAGGGAATCCTTTTTTCAAGCCCCCGTCCTCTTTTAATACCATTGAACATAATTAAGATCATGGGTAGTCGTGTGAAATCAAAATGATCCACGATTGGTTTCGTAACCTTCCTGCATGGTATATGTCCATTTATTTTACAATACTAAAGTGAATCATCTTGATTCGAAATAAAGGAACTATTCAACGACACTAAAACAACCATTTAAGCCATACAAAGAGCTTCCTTCCTTTTAAGCTAAAAATAAAAATGTGTTAGATGGTTTGAAGAAATTGTACATTTAGTTCTCAACAGAGGAACTTTAAACTTTGTATCCCCCGATTGGTTAGGAGATGTGGTCCCCAAGTGTAGCTTTTGTGGTTAGGTGACGAATTTGGGCGATAATAGAAAACATTAAAAATTTCCGATAATTGTTCCATTGTTGTATGGTAATGACTTTCCTTTTTTACGACCTCGGAATTCCGTTGATTTGATTATGTTTATGCGACGTGACGTCGGGCCCTGGAGATTAATCTAGCATTAATGTTCACGATGATGTTGCAATTTATGAGCATTTGATATTTATCCCATCAAACATGCACTTTTTTGGATCCACTCGACCATGTCGACTATTGTACATGTATAATAATGAAGACCCATATATGGTATAGACATGTTTACCTCCGGAATGACCACGCCCACACTCCGTTCAAATATCACGCTGCAATGAATAAAAAAAAAGTGACACGGGGCCGGTCGTACCCCAAATAAAATCGTGTTTCTGACTGGTTTATTTACATATTTGAAAATACATATATATTTTGAGGGTGGTGGGAGATAAAATTTCTGGTCCAGATAATCACGTGTAGGGAGAAAGTGCATTGGCCCATAGGGTAAACTGATCAGTCACCAAGAAACACTACACAATGCTTCTAAAATATTGTCATCAACATAGGCCTGACAGGGAAATAATAGATCCCTGGTCAGAGAGCATTATGAGTAACCAAAAAAGATTTGGACATTCAACGCCAGGTTTGTCTTGCAGCCATGGTTTGTGGGCGTTTGTAGGTTCACCACCTGTTTTAAACTCCGAATCTTAAACAGATACAAGTTACCCTCTCTTCAAACACATGTATATCTTAAAAATTGTCCTCCAGTTCGTGATATTCTAACTGGGTGCATTAAATCTAAAAAGTATGAAATTTAATCATAACAAAATTATTTATATTATAAACTGTTTTTGTTGATAAAATGTGAAGTAAAAAATAGTCCAGGAGTCAGAACTATATTGTTCGTGATATCTATTTTGAGGATTCAAATGATACTCGGTACCACATCTCCGAGCATCGTTCCCTCCTTTTAGCCTATATATCGTCGTTCTCATGACCGATAACAAAGTAAGCAAGAAAACAGCAAAATACAAATTCTGGATTGCAAAGATAAGCTCTAAAACATTCACCGTCTTTGCGAACATCTATGCTTCATGAAATGTTTCTACGATACCACACAGAATAGCTGGACCTGCATGCTTGTACTCCAGAGAAATGTTTATTTATCTGACATGGATAATTCTCCCTGCAGCAGGACTGATAACTCGTTTAGCCGTATTTTGAACCGGGAAGATATGAGCTAGGTAGGTTTTGGTGACGCCATATACTGTCATAATAATATCATTGGAGGGTTGTTAGAATGCTAATGAGCAAAACACGTTATGAGGTCAACGACTATGGTGTCCTCAAAATGTGATAGCCAAACCATAAGGAAATAAATATATCGAAATTATAACGCGATTTGCTCATCATAAAGGTAAGTGCAGTTACATTCGATAATTTCATGAAAGAAAGCGAGATATCCTTCGTTTAATTACCTTGAACAAACTTTAAACACCTTATTAGCAGGAACTAATATTTCATTTAAAAGGCGGTATCACGGGGGCCGCCCCTGTTATATTTCAAGAGATAAAAAAAAATCGTGAAGGACAAAGAAAGAAAATAGAAGAAGTATTGAAAAAAGTTGTGCTTTTTCGTGTGAGTGTATCCCTTCCTGTTTAGACAAAGTTCCGTTTAGGTCACCCCCCCAAAAAAAATAGTGCCGCCACTCCTTCATTTGCAGTTTGCAATGGGTGTCTGGGTGTTTCATAATCCATGTATTACGGTTATTAGCTATACTTTGTGATATACCTAGAACGGGTATCGATTTGTGTTCGATGTTTTGCGATGATATCGAAAGGGGGAGAGAGAGCAGAGCGACCGAGCGGATAAGGGTGTATGAAGGTATTGGGGAAGGAGTGGTGGTAATTTAAAAAAAAATTAACATTCGAGTTTAATGAACTGAAATGCTCTTTAGATTAAGGGCCATCGTGATATCATTTTGCGAGTAAAAGCAAGAAAAACAATGAAATGTAATTAGCATGTCATGAAAACATCTTTTGCCGATAAATATTGAAATGGAATGTTTTTAGATCTCACTTTTAAACATTATCCTTCTACGGCTCCCCGCTGGCCAAGCTGTTTACTGTCCCAGACAATCCTGTTTTGACTATTAAAAACGAGCAGAGGGCAAGAATAAACTCCAATCAAACAAGGTCTCTGAATGAAAGTAGTACTCTAGACGAAGGATGCCGGAGTAAACGAAAATTGTTACTTCGTCATCAAATTGCACGACAGACTTAAAAAGATATATTAACAATACAGTTTGTTAAACTTGCTTTCAAGCAAAATCTTGACTTTCTCAAACTACCATGCATATTAACTTCGGACTTTTCTCATTTACTACGGGGAAACTCTAGAACGCACCAATCCCTTTGAAAATGCAAATCAAATCCCAATGGAGAGCCGAGAGGCTTTTGTCGAAAGTTGGTGGACCGGGACAATATCGGAATCTCTTGACTCTGGACAACGAGATTGCGATTGTGCGTCCGGTGCAAATCTTCGGATGATCTGCTGTCCCAGTCCAACAACTTTCGACAAAAGCCTCTCAGCTCTCACGGTGATTTTAATTGCATTTTCAAAGGAATCGATGCGTTAGAACATAAATCAATTAAACAAATAAATGAAACAATCTAAAATAACATTCGATACAGAATTAGCAATATATTTTTTTATGTTGTTGTTTTGTTTGTTCGGTCGTTTGTTTTTGTTTCGTTTTTATTTGGGGGTGGAGGTAGTCGGCTAGGTGATTTAAAAGCGATTTTAAATGTTTGTTCAAATTATTCTGCTACAAGACACAGAACAAACTTTCCAACATCTTTTTATTTGTTTCTTTTTTAACTCATTTTTGAATTTTTCTTCCCTTTTCCTTTTTCTTCCATTAATTGTTGATCACTTGACAAATCTCAGGGGCTTCCACCCTTGCTGAAACTTACAATCAAGGACATTCAAATCAAGATACTCTACAGGTTGGTGACCGTTGTCTGAGGAATACTTGTCCTAGACCAGACCAGCAGTTGTGACTTAAATATAAGATTTTGTGATAAAAAACAGCAGATCTAAATTAGGAAAAAAAACAATCCACTTAACGAACAGGTCATGACTTTGGATAGTATGGTTCAGTTAAGTTTACCAACATTGGTCAGTCACCATGGCAAGTTAAATTGACCACCATTTTCAATTTAACCTTGATGATTCGATCACTCCAAGAGGCGAACAAGGAACAGGTGAGCGAAGGAAGGCACTGACCAGGCTGCCAGGACAGGTCACCCCTTTCCGATGCTATTCACATCGTTACAGTCACACCAACGATGCCGACTCCAAACCGATATAGTATGTCATTTAAAATAACGCAATAGCTGTGATCGATCTGGGGTAGATTTCATTGATACGACTGTGACGTGAAGCAAGGTCAAGACAGGTCGGACTGCAATGGTTCATCGATAATCTTCTTAATCATATCTTTACCAATATGTTTGTTTCCTTGGAAAATGATGGATTAAAAAATGTCGGAAGTGATTAATTGGGGACGAGGTTGTGACTCGGTATGAGACTGTCCCCCTGTCATTGTTATTCTGATGACAGGTTATATTCCTTGAAGACCCAACAAGAGTTTGGTCAATTGAATTGAAGAATGGTCAAGACGCAGTCAAAGAAATACACTATCTAAATACATTAAAACCAAATAAATAATTTGATGATAAATTATGTATTTAAAAAAAATTAGATTGGCCTTGCATCTTTCAACGATGATGCAAATTTATCAGAGGCAGTGTACTGCAAATTCAGTTTTAATTATGTCTTCAATTGTTAATACCTAAACCCACTACAGCCTGTCCACTCCAGTTATCTAAACCTGCAAATTCTATATTCATATGATATTATGAAATTCAAGTAGACGCAATCATTGGAGAAGTTTATCATGAAGGCGCAAATTTAATTGTTTTCCTCTTTCTCAGATAATAACAATTGATTTTGGTAACAGAGATTAAAAAAAAAATGTTCGAAATAAACAATGTGTCGGTGAATGTGTGACCGATAAGTTCAAATCAATCAATTCATATTTTAGAATCTACCCAGAATGTTCGTTGATAATTGATATTAATGACAGAATAGTTACTTTGCACATTTTTTTTAAAATAGTGTGTAGCTGTTTGTTCTTATATGGAGGTTTCACCATTTTAATATCTCAGTAAGATAGAATGTCCTGCATGCTTGCATCTCCGTAACATGTAAAAAGGACGGGAATTCATTGTACATCTCAGACTGTCAGACAATGATTCTGATTGGTTGAAAGTTGGTATGATGAACATGTATCGATGCTCTTGATCATTCTAAGATTGTTTAGACACCAACGGGCTAAGGGTCACAAATCTCTTTGTCCCCCATTGTTGACAGTATAAGCCTAGAACACTACCAGCCGCAATTCTGTATTGCAAATGATATACTAAATACTGTTGCAACTACTTTACACATGAAAAAATTAGTAGATAGAGTGGAGGGGGCCGGGTCAATGAGAAGAATTAAAATAATTTATTTTCGTTATGATAGGTAAAATAACATGCGTATGAACTGATGAAGGTAATCATGGAAGTAATAACATTAAAGACGTCAAGTCTGGGGTAGCACTTCCCATCAAAGAAAGCGTCCTTAATTTTTCATCTGCAGGATCTCGATTAGGTCACCTGTCAACCCATATATAAAAAAAAAACCTGTCTTAAAATGTGTCCTTACGGGGCAGCCCCCCCCCCTCCAGGGGGCAGGGTTGGTGAGGAGGACCGCCCATATGTGGTTAAGATTTTTCAGGTGATTAACAAAATGATGAAGAGAAATTGGACTAATAAAGATTCGAAATGTTTCTGTTGTGTTGGGTTTCTTGGTATAATATGCTAAAGAACGCATTTTATGAAAGAAAAAAAAATCATAGGATCCGTGATAACCTTGTCTCAATAATGCCCATCTATCAAACACCTTGACAATCTTATTAATACATCCCTGCTTATCAATAACACGACCTTCTTTTAGATATTCTATCACTCGAATCCAAGGGTATTCGAATAGAATTACACAAACTTTGTTTTCTTTTAATCAATCTTCATCAGGATAAGATCGTGTACACGGTCACAGGATGTTAAAGATAGATGCTGATCACCTGACGTGAGAAGGTGTCTTTTTAGGGGTGCATGTTTGTCCACATTTCTCACAAAAGGATAACGGTTTAGAACCGAAAGTTTCTTATGGATAGTCAAAATGTAATACATTTTTTTTACAGCAGGTGGACTATTTTCAAACTTAAATAAAAAGAGCCTGCATGGGAATTATTTTCGTATACAATTTACACCAGGGGCTGCGGAACGGTTTTGAAAATGGAGGGGGGGGGGGGGTGGCTGACCATGCAAAAATCATAATCAGATGGTCATTTTACGTTTTTGTACACGGTTTTGGAAAAAAAGCCCCCGCATCCCCCCGTTTCCGCGGCCGCTGTACATGATTAAAGCTCAAAACGGGAATACTTTGGAAGCTTCAGCTTTTTGGACTGTAAAAGCCAGAGAGGTTTTTACATGATGATGGTTTTCATATTTTTGACAAATTACGAATTTTAGAGAATCTCAAAATAAGTTTCTTTTGGTGATATTTAATGACCCAATAAACAGTAATACATTTATGTAATTTGGAGTCTTTTGATGTAAAAATATTATGAAATATACAACAATTATCCAGTTCACAATAATTTACCTAGCGGCTTTAAGTAATAAAATAACTATATTTTTTTTTGTAAAACAGTAAATTTCATCTTCTATTCCTTTACAGAATCGGTACATTGCATCTCGGTTATCCAGGTGGTCGAAAAAGGACGTAACTCCAGCATGAATCCACTGGTATCCATCACATCAGCCTTTCTGTTACTCATATTCTCTGCTACATCAGTATGGTCACAAGGTTTGCCAGTGGCCAACTGCTGGTTAGATGCACGTAAGTCTGTCTGTCTCTCTGTTCGCCTGTATGTATTTAAATCTTTAATAGGTTAAAAATGAGGCATTAAATATTATTTTTGTACTTATGCGATGTTTGATGATTTTTTTTTACCTGATCGCCAAGAAACCAATGATGCCTGTAATTATTCAAAATGAACAAGCATTAGTAATGAAAGAATTGTCGGAAAAGAAGATTTTTTTAAAGATTTCATCCCATTTCAACCCTTTTAAATTGAACTTTTAATCGTTTAGAATGAATTTATTTTTTGAAAATATTTCCTTTGTTTATTGAGACTATAAGAGTACATAGTCTATTTTTCAATATATAACATAAATATATTTTTATATACTGTACAAGGTTATAATTAATTTCATACGGGAAGGAGGTTTACTACCATATTCAACTTTCAAGCATATTCTATAAACAAATTCCATGCTTGACAGCGGGAAAGCTTGCCAGAGGCATACATTACATAGCAAAAAGTATATAATAGAATCACAGTGTTTTAGTTCATTCGCTATTACCTGGACAGTGGCGTAACGTGTCGGTATATAAATAAGTCTTCGCGAAATAAACATCATCATCAAATATCAACATAACAAGCCTATTTCCTTGACCCATTTATATAGAAAGTGTGATTTATATGTGAAGCAATCCCATGTTGTGTTCCAAGTCAAGGGTAACATTGGTTGGTAATAAATTGATTGATTAACTCTATCATCAACTGATCGTAGCACCGCAAATCAATGTCAACGCGAGGATGAAACCATTAAAAGACATTCCAATAAACCAAGCGAATAGATCATGTCAATTTTTGTTCCAAGCTTGGACAAAAAGCCCCCCCCCCCCAAAAAAAAAAAGAAGAAGAAGAAGAAGAAAGGATAATGATAAAATAAGAAAGGAGAAAAGTACTATCAAGAACAAGTACAGAAGATTATTGAAATTAATCTTATTAAAAATAGTATCCGGTGAAATATGACTCATCTTTCCTTCTTTTATTATTTCTGCAAAATTGGAATATGAAAAAGTGACCAAACGTATTCGTGACCATGTGCAATTTTCGAAAAGTGTTGAGTGTATGGTGCGGGCGAGGAAGGGGTTTGTGGGGTGGGGGGGGGGGGGGTAAAGAAGTTAAAAGAATATATTAATACGAAGTGAACGTACATGGTATTTTAAGAACATGGAGAACAATAATCTTTATAATTTAAATTCGAGGAACCCAAAACGTGCTCTGGTAGCAAGTGAAATATTCTCATTTTATCTGGCATTGAATTCTATGTTATCATCCTGATGATTGGTCAATGTGAACTTAACGTGTCATGTGTGTTATCTTTGGGTTTTCTGCAACGACCTACTCGCTGATGCTAATTCAAGTTGATGTCCAAGATCAAACCTTTTAGAAGATATAATTCAAAAACCATCGTGGTGTTTTTGGTCTACTATGGACGCTTCAAGTTCATCTACTGTGATCAGACATTCACCATTACAACGGTGTGAAGAACGAGTTTGTACCGATCTTCTTCAAGCTTTATTTCTGTCCTTGACTCTGTTTGTTTGTCTGTGGTTTAATCCTCTCTCTTTCTGTCTCATCCCTCTAGACAATCCTTTTTTAAAAGATGAAATGATTTTATCATAAAAATCGGGGTTTCTTAATATACCATATATGACCTGTTTGAACATGTTTTAAAGAAAGGAAAGATTAAAAAAAAAATCAATACCCCGTAGTTATACACATGTAAGAGCCGTGTTGTAGTCGTTCTTCTACTCTCGCCTTGTAATCAGAGGGTCGTCTCTTCGAGTCCCACAGCGGCCTTGCATCCTTTGGCAAAGCGTCAGTCCATACTTTGCCACTCTCCACCCAGGTACTGAATGGGTACTCATGCAGCAGTGGGATGTTAAATCCATTGTATAGAGCTTGTCCGGCAATGGTGTGCGTCTCAATGATGACTGGTTGGAATACACAGGGAGTGGAGGGTGTGTATGTGCGAAATGACTGATTGACTCTGATAACTGGGGTGATAATACGTCTGTTTCGGCTGTTTACGTTCAGTGTTGTCTTGAGCGCCTTACAAAATAATAACAAATTTTTTGTTATTATTAATATGTCTACACTTCACCATTTTGAGGGGTTTGGTTTATTGATAAAATATTCATTTCAATATTTTCAAAAGATTACATCTGATGCCATCGTGAAGGGATAAATTCTTCACGATCCGAATGAACGATGATTTTCTTTTGTAGACTTTTCACAAATGGTTATTTTCCTTTAATAAATGTTTTCAATTTAAGAAACATGACGTATTTTGGGGCTGTTTTATTGAGATGATCGAGATTGTATATTAACCTGTACGTGACCAAGGATTCGACAGACAAGGTCGACCCCCTCTAGACCTGAACCCATGTCACGTGGAATTAATTCTAACCTAATTGCATTTTACTCAATTACATCAGGGGGACAGAGTGTCACTGCACTCGCTTGTATCATCCCAAGATGAATTATACGGATTAAATTTGAAGGTAAAAATGCTAGTGATACATCAGAAAATTATCTTTAAGATAAGGGATTAAGATATGCAGAAAATTCTGCACCTCCCTAATGACTTCGAGACCAAATAACTATCCCATCGTCATCATATTTTTACTTTACACTTTCTCTATATCGTCCACAGTCGTGAATGGTGAGTAACTTTGACCGGTGGCTATCTTCTATACTACATTATATCTCCTGGCCTTCGATTTTTTTGTATGTTATTCCTATTGCAAATTACTGTAGCCGTATTCCCTAATTTCTGCACTTTAAATTGACCATACTCCATTAGACAATGACCCCAAATGCATACATAATTATATATATATATTATACTGGATGACAGAGGTTTTCTTTTTGTTACACGAGGACTCGATTTAATTTTGGGTGTTTTAATACTTCGGCAACGTGGGAAATGCTGCAAGAAAGGTTGACATTGACGATGTCCCGCATGACATCATTGCCTTGGCAATATCACTCAGTAGCCAGTCAAAAAAGTGAAATTCATTGAAATATAGGAGCAACACTGACAGAAGAGTTGGCAACACTTTTGCGTTTCGTGAATGAACGGTGACATGTCGCAATCTATCCAAAACCTTTAACCCTGATATGATTTAGGTTATTCAGAACTTTTTACTTATATCCCGTATAGCTCTGAAACCTTGGGCTTCAGATTTCACCCAACCACAGTAGGCTAATAATTGTAGACATGACCAGTGGAACAAAAGCAACAAAAAGTGGTTTTCATGGATCAAGTTTATCCTGAATTAATATCCTCTTTTTTGTCGCATAAAAATTAGTAGGCTTAAGGTCTACTAGAATACATCCGATCGAAATACCTTTTGAACTGATTAGGCCAAGAACTCTAAAAAAGAAAAAGAAAAGAAAAGAAGCATAACGAAAATAAGAAGCAGCAACAGATATTGTGAGAAAGAAATAATTCAGTGACGAAGCTCATATTTGTTCATATAATTAAGGATGTTTACTGTTTACTAACATGGGCGTCTTGCTTCGGATATATAGATGAAGTTGAATTTTTGTGTCATTGTAATGGAAGGTTCTGCTGCCGTCAGTCACGTTGAGCGAAGAGAGCGAGCAGAATATTTTGTCGAATGTATAACAATCATCCGAGAATCCATCTATATATCAATCAGTGGCGTACCTGAAAAACCTTTTCTGGAGGGGCAAAAAAAATTCTATGCTCAAAGGCCACAAAAAGAGAAAGAAAGTTAAAGGTTACTGTTGTTTTCTTGAAGGTATTTACGGTTAAAAATTCTGACAAAAGAGTCTCATCATAATTCTGTTCCTGGCCCCCTATGTTACGCTAGTGATCGCGAGTAAGTTTGAAACGCTTTTCGCATCTATGACGGGTTACACCATTTCCATAGTTACACAATGCTTAAGATGCATCTTCAGATCATCATCTTGCATTAATCAAAATAAAGTTGTGAAACATCTGAAAGAGAAGTCATGAGGAAATATCTGGTCTATGATCATAGGCTCCATGCAGAATTCCAATTCCAAGAACCTACAGAATGCGAGCATTAGACAGACCATGGACGGACGCAGTCTCAACACCATCGAGTGTGATGGATTGGCATCGAATGTGGTGATGATTACGATTCAGGCATTCATTCACGTAATCATGTACCTCATAATGTTCTTTTGATTACCTCTTGTCCCATCTGCGAGCATGCATGGGGATATAAACGGAGGAGATGTTCCCCGGGATGATCATGCTGCAGTTATTATAGTCGAGGCACCAAGATTCCTCAACGGAGAAGGAAGACCTTAAATACGGCGTCAGGGAAATGTCTTTATCCCTTTATCCCCTCACAGAATTATGTGTACTATTGTACATTGTTCACTACAATGTGGGTATACATGCATGTAAATGTACATGTTCAATATTCGCCAGTCTAATTTAAACTCAAGATAAAAACAAAAAAACTAACTCATTCGAATGGATATTACTACTGAAACTTTATGAAAATTGATGAGTAAGTTTCCTTTGACACTAATGAATATGATAATTCGATCAGTTATCTCATTACTGGTAATAAAACACATGGGCTGACATTTGTAACATTTGAATTATCTTGGAAATAGTTTGTAGCGAAGGTGTAGGGACATTGAAGTCTAAAATGTTTTATTTCATATCATTATTTCGTCGTTTTGTGATAGGTAATTTTCTGTAATCAGTTAATTATCCTGCAGTAAGCATTCTTAGGGAAGTAATCAGCAATTTTTCAATGTCTTGAGGTGTTGGTCTTGAGTAGAGCACGTTCAAACACATGCGTCAACGTTGACATACCAAGGACTAAATCGTTCACACTACCACTAAATTTTAATTTGATTTTTGTTTGTGATGTATTACATTCAAAATTATGATTTCTTTTATCTTTATAAGACGATAGCTTAGTTAGAATCGACATTATTTAAAAAATATTATTCATATCCTTTGACCGACTTGTGCTCTTCGATTAAAATTGAAATAAATTATTTATATTGTACTTGAATCGTTTCATTATTACACCAGATTGCACGCGCCGTCAAATTAGATTGACTACGATTGAAATTGAATATGATAACAAGTCTTAACGTGTAAAAGTCTCGCAAGTCAATATATTTGTCGTTTCCGAAATTTCTTTTGACTTGTATCACTGTATTTTATATTGAAATCATTATTCTAAATAGATGCAACGTCTGAAAGTTCGGGCTAAATGTATGTGACAGCACGATTTGAGATACTCATCCACTTGATGGCGCTCCTACTGTTGGGGAATTCATTTCGCAAAATACATGGCAATGCAGACAAACCCTTTTGATAATCCACCATTTCCAGTGATAACATGTGTTCTCCACCTCAATGTAAATGAAATTAGGAAAAACCCACCGAGGGATGACCCAGTCTCTACTAAAATAGTTGTTTTATCAGCAATTATCGTGATCTCAATCACTGTATTAAACTCAATTGAGTTGAACGTAGGTTAGAATTTAGTCACAACATCATAATCTATATTAGGATAATAATTATGTTCATATTTAGTCAAGTCATGCCACAGATAGAAATAAGGTCACTATTAAGCGTTCAACTTTGAGTACTTTAACTGTGAGAATGAAAATGACTGCCGTGTAATAACGTCACCGAGGCATGTGTTGGTCTGTTGCAATTTCAGAACAAAAATACTGTACTTCCTTGATGGAAACGGAAAATTAAGAGAAAAAAAATGATACAAATTAAAAATGATAGTGATTGATATGAAATTACAAAACTAGAAGATACCTCTTGTTTTCTAAAATGGATTTAAGATAATGCACCAAATGGGGGGGAAATATAAAGGGCTATATCAGAGGCTGCATGAAATATTAAATTAATGGAATAATAAATGAAAAGATGAATAACCAAATGAATTAATAAATAAGTTATGAGAGTGCACACTTGGGGACAGATGATAAATCCACTGCTGTCTCGTTATTCTCACTTCCAAGATCTATCGGATATGTTGGATTCATCAATAGAATTACCTTAATGAGCACTTCCTTTAAAATCAGCTAACGATAATCAAAAGAGTCGCGCAATTGCTTTCCAACAATCTTTGTTATACTTGTCAATCATTTATCGCTAAAAAACTTATACATTGTCAAGTAATTAACAATGACACTTTCTGCGATCTGGAAGGAAAAGGGACGGGCCCTTCTCTTGATTTTAAGTCGGCATTTTTCACTTGTTATTTTCAGATTTGACAATGATTGATTTTTAAAACCTTGATTGCAAATTAAGTTATGCAAAAAACATGATTCCATAATTAGTGTTTAGTGTCGAAACATCAGACAAATCATGTGACCGGAATTCTCTTGAACTGGGTGACGGCGTCTGCGTTTTTGTGTCGACGGAATTTGTCTAGAAGGTCCTAATTACAAAACACATGAAATTCGTAATATTTTCACCAGAAAATAAACCATAATCAAACTCCATGTTACAGACATTTTTAATTCCAAATAAGTTGATATATTGAATTGTGATGGACTTCGATATTCGATGTTTTTTAAAAGGAATAAACTTTAAGGGAGTAAACTCAATTGGCAAGAAAGAAATTTCATACAAATTGTTCAATTTCTGTTCAGGTGCCGGTTTCATAAAGGACTTACAACTGTTGTAACTTTGCCATCATGGCAACTACCTTGACAACAGGGCTGAGCAGCCAATCATAATAAGGTTACCACGGTAGTTTCCATAATGGCAAAGTTACAACAGTTGTAACTCTTTATGAATTGGGCCCCAGGTCTTGCGTGCTGTCATGTTCAAACGTTGCAGCATCTT
Organism: Lytechinus pictus; assembly: GCF_037042905.1. Taxonomy (NCBI): domain Eukaryota; kingdom Metazoa; phylum Echinodermata; class Echinoidea; order Temnopleuroida; family Toxopneustidae; genus Lytechinus; species Lytechinus pictus. The sequence goes on from NC_087249.1 coordinate 22,148,845, forward strand.
TTTAGTAAGTCAAAACGAAATGTTAGTGATTAAGAAAGGAACATTATTGGATCGTCGAATGAGGTACTCCTTGGATGTTCGATTTCATTGGGTTTCTCTTGTCGATGGGTATTAAATCTCACTTGTATTTGCATAAGTTTGAGCTAGACTGGGCCTTTATTGCAGACGAACTTGAAATAATAATGATTGACGGCAATTAAGATAATGTCACATCGCAGACACCACAGAATGCCCTCTCGTCCATTTGATGATACCGCAAGGACAAGCAGTGGTTATTTCTTTGATTTGAAAGTTAATAAAATATAAATAGACAGTGACCAAAAACAAAAATAGCATACATACATAGAATTCTTGTATTATTAACCAAGCAGACACGTTCAGTCTTAATCAATGTTTAATCATCTGAAGTACAGAACTTACCAAAGATAAGAAACTCAACGAGGAGCCTAAAAGCATATTTCTTTACGACTAAAAATGCAATTAAACTCCAAGTACATTCGATTTGAAATTGATTTTGGTCTTTCAGAGGCCCGGTGCATAGAGAGGAGTTCTATCAAAGAAACAGAAGCTCTAAAAATTACAAAGGACGTTATTTACAAACATAATAGTTTAAGGTATTTTGGTAATGAATAAAAAAAACACCGCGGATTTTTAAACATGCTTTATCTCAAACCTCTGTCAAGAAGACACGTTCTCTGCCTTTATTTCCACGTTAATCGAAAGCAAAAATCTGGAAAGTATTTTCATACATTTGTAATAAGTATCTTTTTGTTCGTTTGGACATATGTTTTGATCAAATTGGAACTTTTCACAAACATATCCCTTTCTCCTGGACTGAATTACGGTAGCTCGCAGCACACAACTACTTTTTATCCTGGAATTATCTTCCTCGGATATTGTAAGTTGAAATCGTAAGGTCTCTGAAAGTTTAAAAAGCAGATGTGCATGTTGTTTTGACACATTTATCGCAAATCTGTTCAATATGGTAAACATTGGAACCTGTAATTTCAAACATTTTCTTCCAGTTAACATAGTATCTTCCAGTAGCACTGTAATGACATGCTTTAAGAAGATTAATGTTTGAAAACAAAAGTGAGAAGATCATCGCGCGCTCTCACGCTCCCTCTCTCTTGTTTGAGGGGTGGGGGTGGAGTCTAAATTATCTAAATATAAAAAACATCTTCTTCAGTCTTTTTTCGTATCAAAGTTATTTTCAATTGACTATTGCTTGAAATGCCATTCTTTTATATAGCATGAATAAATTGAATAGGGCCTATGATGATAACGCATAAACAGGAATTAAAGCTTTATACAGAGATGGTTTGAGGATGAAGGAAACATTAAATACGTTACCATGGCAATTTTACCTACAATATCTCATCTATTTCTATCCTTTTGAGACTCACCCCTTTGTATAGAGCTTCCGGAAGTGATTAAGTTGGCATGGCGGAACTATATACTTCCTTCCTACCTTCAACTAACAACAAAATTCTATTAGAATGTCATGCACATTTCCCCCTATATATGCCGACCATGTGCCCAGAAGGAGTATGAGCTATGTTCTTAACATTAAAACTTGTGCATGATTACATAAATTTCGCTTAGTTGTGTGTATCAGCCTTGCTTACTAGTGACAAAGATTAGAATATCACTCGAAATCATTAATCATTCTTGTCACCAAAATGCAATGCTATCCCGAAATAAAAAATAAGAATACACGAACATCCTTTGAAATAACAGTGAATTTGCATAATTCGAGTCTTTTTCGTTACAAAACTGTGTTGAAAACAAAAATAAAGATATTTCATGACATCGCAAATGATATTGCACTCTGTAAGTCTCTCTAATTGAAAAAGAGTGAAATGTTAATTTCTCTTTTCACCCCCTCATAACTCATAAGAAATAATCTATTAGGGAAATCACTTTTATACTCTATGTAGTCATTTCATTTTGTTTATTTTGGAGAAATTTATGATAAAGTATACGAAAGTTTAACTGTCCTTGACAACAGGGTTTTTATTTAATTCCAGCCTCGAGTGCGGCATGTCAAAGTCCATGTGGCTATCGGAGTTTTCCTGATCAAATTAACTATCTTCCACGTCTCTGCTGATTTGTTCTACTCCATCCCATGGAGCTGTTTCCCACCTATAATCACCGATAACCCCCTCACAGTGGGAACCTATCTAAGATTAGCCATCCCCAAAACGTCTTCAGATAGAAATTGAAAAATTATAGCAAAAAAGGAGAAAATAATGAAATTACAAAGCCAACCATGAATGATAAACTGTTCAGAAGTTAATGTCAAATTAGTTCGGAAATTTGATATTCGGTATCCAGGTATTTTCATGTAACGATATTCATGATACATCGCAGATAGGCAATGAATGGAAATTAAGATTTGTTTTTACCAGCTATGAATATATAAAAATAATCATTACTTTATGCTGAAAATATGTGTTTACAGTGAAAGTGTTTTTTCAGTATCTTCACAATTTATTTCATTTATAGATATTTAATGCGATGAGAATAGAGGTAAAATTGATTTGGATTGCTATAAATCAGTCTTTCGTAAAGCATGAACAGCTTTGTAAAGCGGTCCACATATTTTCAGTGACGTACTTATGATTTAATTTTGAAAACCAAATTCTAAACCTCAGCCCAAATCTTTGTCAATGCTGAATCTACTGCCAATCCGAGCCCTATTTCTGTTTGCTAGCTTAACCTCAACCTCTTTTTTTTTTGGTATGAATAAGATCAATTTTTTTGCCCAGACCCCTAACCCCTTCCACCAATTAAGTGTCACTTAAACCCAATTTCAAGTTTGAAATGTATTTTTGTTCTTAAAGGTCAAGTCCACCCCAGGAAAATGCTGACTTGAATAAATAGAGAAAAATCAAACTAGCATATAGTGCTGAAAATTTCATAAAAATCGGGTGTAAAATAAGAAAGTTATGACATTTTAAAGTTTCGCTTATTTTATTCACAAAACAGTGATATGCACAACTAGGTGAGACAGTCGATGATGTCCATCACTCACTATTTCTTTTGTTTTTTATTGTTTGAATTATACAATATTTCATTTTTTACAGATTTGACAATAAGGACCAACTTGACTGAACCATATAGTATTAAACAATGCTAATTCCACATGTTCAGGGAGGAATTATTCGTTATATCACTTGACAATGAGAGGAAAATTAGAATATTTCATATTTCATATTATAAAATACAAAAGAAATAATGAGTGGTTGACGTCATAATCTCTTCAGTTGCATACCAGCCAGGATGTGCATATAACTGTTTTGTGAAATTAAACGAAACTCTAAAATGTCATAACTTTCTTATTTTACATCCAATTTTGATGAAATTTTCAGCACTATGCTAGTTTGATTTTTCTCTATTTATTCAAGTCAGCATTTTCCTGGGGTGGACTTGACCTTTAATTTTCAGCATCAGGGGAGCAATTCATGAAAATACTTGTCAGTCGCTTTATCCGACAGTTACCATAGTAACAGTACCTCTCAGCCAATCAGAATCAAGGAAAGATGTCGGATCTGACAACTTGTCGGATTGAAATGTTGATCAAACGCTCCCCAGGTCTCGTTGTGTTTATACAATATGTTTTTAAAACGAATTAAATTGCCCAATGATAGGTAGTGTCTATAGTTGTAGCGAAATTAAACGTAAAATACGTCTCTACCAAAGAATTATTGGACTGGGTTTCATCAGGGTCTATCTAGGATAGCTATTTCAGTATTCATCGAGAATGTAGGTATATAGAGAAATGGTAGTAGCGAATTATGTTGGTGGATTCCGGCACTTGCTCTATCCCATTCAACATGTTCAACCAACAGCGTGCCAACCCTTTCGAAATGAAAAAAAAAACGTTCGCTCTCTAAAAATGGCTTATAGTGTATCTAAATTTCAGAAATATGCAGAAGTCGCCTTTCATTTTGAAGATGAGCAATGAGATTCATTTGTTGTTGCTTGTCCCATACTAGGCCACAATCGTCGCAGTTTTGCGATAAGTGTTTTTTTTTAGATGAAGGTAAATGTATTATTCGCAGATATTATTTTTTGTGATCCCTGTTGCATGAAATTCAAGACCTGCCGAAAAAGTGTCAATTATGGATTAATATCGTTGACAACACCTTATTGGCTCATGGTAGTGATATCAATTGATATAGGATGTCCACCCGCCCTAAAAATCAACACTAATTACAAAGAAAAAAATATTGTCTACTAAATGTTATTTCCTTGTTTGTGGAACGTTTTAAAACAGATGATGAACCTCATCATCAGATTTAAGATAAACCTTGCCAAATCACGACATCATTTGGGCATCGATCGTTTGCCATATCATTTAAGATCAAGCAATTGCATGATAATTCGATATAGGTCTTTTAACGTTTAGGCAAATATCAAATGTTTGGCATTCTACACACAAGTTATACATTGAAACAGGAAACGAGATTGTCAATAATTATTATTCTCCTTTTCTTAAGAGTAAATTATAACTAGTATGTATATGTTTATCTCTGATTGTTGCCATAGCAAACGTTATCTCCTGATGCAATTCATATGGACTATTTATCGTGGTAGAATTTAATTTTAATTCTTAATAAATGAATGAAAGAACACCAGATATTTGAGCGCAACTTCCCTGCCCAACCCGCCCCCCAAAAAATCCACTCCAAAATGGTGAACATTTTCCACATATATGATTTGATAAGCCAAAAAAAAAGAAAAGAAAAAGAAAGATGAAAAGACAAGAAAAGAAAAGAAAAGAGAGAGAAGAAAAAAGGAAAGAAAAGAAATTGAAATGAAAAGAAAAGAAAATAAAATAAAAGAAGAGAAGAGAAGAGAAGAGAAGAGTAAAGAAAATATATAAGGTTCCTAGGTTTTAAGACTTATTCAAATTAACTCCCAAACTGGTCGACATTTATATATATTTTTTTAATTCTATTTTATACCCCACTCTGGTGAACATAAATAGAATAAGTGAAGAAGCGCTGTGAATGACTGAAATCTTTGAACATGCGCATTGGCCTAAAAAATTGCGTCATCATGACGCAGTCGAGCCGTCTTGGAAAAAAAAAACAATATTTGCATCATACTTGTATAGGCGTGATGATGAGAAAGGGAAGAGAATGTGATACATCTTTCAATAGCGCCTAATGAATGTGGTTAGGCAACATGAATGACTTCATGATTCGTGCCAAGAATCATTACCATCCCACCCGGGAATAGATCGTCAGTAAATATCAGCCTCGAGAAATTTAAAGAACTGACGGTATACTGGAGGAAGAAAAAGAAAAAGGAAATCACATATTTTGCAAAGAGTGCACGTGAGACGCATATTAATTTGAAATGATTTACAGTAATAGCTTTAGTTTTAAATTCATCCTAAACACGAAATATTTATTAATATTGGGGATGGGGGTGGACTGTCGGACTCAGTGAGCAATGTAAACTCGTATTTTTTACATCAGAAACTCTACGTTTAAAAATCTTAAATGATATAGAGTTGAATATTAACCATTTTGGATAGGCGATTTTAAAATAAAAGTAGAGCTGTCGCGCTGTATGCACATTTTTTCACCCCCGCAACCACCTGTAAGCCCCGTCTTTTGTTTACTTTTGTGAAGCTACCCTTCATAGCAATATATATTTAAACGAATTTTTGAGAAGGGGGACATGGAGAAAATGTAGTGCGGGGGGGGGGGGTGTTGAATAGGCATAAGGAAGTATCCTATGGTGATTTAACGGAAATAGAGTTATCAATAAAATAATATTCATCTGCATTGAGTCTCTTCGCTTGCCAAGTTTTTTTTTTGTTAACATGTTTGAAATTTGGAAGAAACAATGTTATTGTTCAATCTGTCATCATATTCTCTCGCTTTGCCCTATAAAGGTTGAGGAGGTTGCCTTTATGAACATTCCTATCATTCTCTGGCATATGTTACCTTGTGGTGATATATAGGAACAAACAATGCATTAAATGTGATGACAATAATCATTCTTATTCGCATTATTTAGAAATAATGTGATACATATTTCCAACAATCGTGACATTCAAAAATTGACAACTCAACATGTATGTTCATTTCTTATTTTGTCTTGATATTTGGAACACTCGTCTGATTTTTTATTTTTATTTTGTCAATTAATCATTACAAAAATTAAATGACATTCGAAGTGCATTGTCGATTCTGTCAATAGAAGCTCAGGGTGATAATATATAAATTTTTAATTTAATGATTGATAGATTTAGATTTTTTATCAATATCATATGGAAAATGAAACCTAAATTGGAAATTCATTTATATTATACTATTCATCATTTTCTTGTTCATCTGCTACCTTTACTTTTTAGTGATATTCCAATCATTGCATCCCAAAGACAGTTTGAAATCGAAACATGGATTCTACTCATCAACAACCCTTTTCTGTCTTTAAACGAGATGTTTGCATAGACTTCAACGAATTACCAGTTCAAAGTGTAGAAAGGGATAACCAAGAGTCAAGAGCTTCTGTTGAGCATGAAGCGTCTCGGATGTTGGCGCCGTTTATGACTCAAGTATAAAACCTATTCTGTCTTTGGCGTATACTCTTCTCATTGGATGAAAATGTTAAAATGTTGACAATAAAACGGCATTTGTTAGTGATATGTTCCTTGGATGGATGATCCCTGGCTTCCTGGCTGATTAACTCTTCAGGAATGTTCAGAAAGGGGTTCCTTCAGTTGGTGTGGTCCTTATTGGTTCTAATGGGATATGACCAATCATGAGTGGGAGGGGGGGGGGGCAATAGCTCACAATGTTTCGTTATCGTGAGACTGAGATCTAGCATTGAGTTACTCTCAACTCCATGGATCTAGGGTCTCCAGAGAAATATTTCACGAAAGGACTTGTCAGATATTTTATCTGACAGTTACCGTAGTTACAGTGCTTCTCAGCCAATCAAAATCATGGAAAGTGGTCAAATCTGACCACTATCCATTGCTGATACTTTTACCTGGGAGGACAATGTCGATAAAACATTTTCCCCATGAGGGAGGGGGGGTGCGTGAGTGTGTGAGGGTGTGTGCGTGTGTGTGTGATGAGAAGCATCGTCAGATCGGCCCTTCATCTTCCCCATCCCTCTCTCGTTTGCCGCTTCTATACCCCCCCCCCCCCACTTCTCACCACGGAGGTCTTCTACATGTTATCATATACCATTCATGTTGCCTGTTCTCATCTCTACTAATGATATCAACTGCCGGGAGTGACAGCTTTAATGTTGTGTACAAACACCACGTCTGTTCCCTCTTGGTAGTAACATTCATCAAGTCTCTAAGGTTATGTTCATATGCACATTTTAGAGAGATTGTGGAGCTAAGTGACGTCACGCTCGGTGGTTTTTTCTTTCTTGGGGGTAGCCCTAAATGTCAAATTGTCGAGGAGTAATTCTATAATTGAGTGGTGAATGTTCAGGAAGAAAAAAAATCCCACTCCGTTTATCATACGATGTAAAGGCATTAAAGACGCTTGGAATGTTAATTCGGTCGTGATGAGCTTTTGAAAAAAAAAATGTTATCATGTGTGTAGGAGCTTTCGAAAACATGAAGCAGAGGAGGCAGATAAAATCAATCTGCTCATGATGTAGGACTAAGCATACATGCGTATATCGATTTCTATCTGAATCGAACTCTTTGCCTTCCGTTGTGGTTTCGAAAGTCCTCTATTTTTTTACGATGATTGTTATCAAAATCATGTTCCTTCCTCGAATATCTTGAAGCCACATTAGACTAGGCAACGTGTACTGACTAAAATAGTCAAGATTGTAATTGTTGTTTATAAGAGAGTGGGGCATGAAGATACCCAAATAACTATCTAAAAGACAACTCTCTCCCGTTTGCCCTCACAGTAGCATTGTCATTTTTTCACTTTTTCATTCCACCTGTCTTTTGCCTGTGTTCCTTCTCCAATTTATCTTCTTTCCATTATTTCACTAATCTTTTGTCTGTAGTACCATCTCCCGTTTTACCTCTCCCCTCTCTCCTTCAAGCTTCTTGACATCTTTACCTCCTTCAAAGACAACAGTCTTTATCTAATGACATCATTAGTCCCCGTGGTCCAACATAATAAATTGCGTCAGTTCCTTCTCAGACATGACACATGAGTGTCCTAAATTTTATTGAAGCCCAGGACATTTTGTTCTCATCATATCAAGGCGGGAACATTTTCATGGATTGTGATGGCATTCAGATGGGAAGGAACATGACCATCCAAGATCGTTTTCCTTTTATAGCCGCGTCTTTAAAGACCCTCCAGGATGATTTTGTTTACTACGATATTCTTTTTTCTTGTGATTTAATTGATATTGTAAGATGCATAAGTATATAGTCCCAAATGAAACAGAAATGCATGATAATACAAAACACGAGTAGACAAAGTGTCAACATAATTCTTGATATCTGGAATATCATTTGCATGCTATTCATTATGTTTGAAAGTCAGAATGTGAACTATATATATTTTAAAATACATATGGATGTCAATACTGTATAACATTAAAGTTTGACGATGAAACATTGAGTCGTGACAATATAGCATCGACTCTTATATTTTGAAGTAGGTGAATAAATGTAAATTCATGTTGTTGCGACATTTCGATCAATGTCTAAGGCTTTATTAATTATCAGGATATATTCTCACATTTCTCATGAATAAGCCTATTGTTTTATTTCAATGGGGGGTTGAAATTTGGTTTAGGTTTAGTGTCGATCAGGTTATGGTTTTGATGATTCCAAAGTTTTACAGCATACACAGATTCCTAGGTCTAGAGAAATGTTTCAAATCACTTTTAAGCATTCCTCCAAGATTAAAGGGGTATTTGAGACTGAAAGTGGCAAAATTTGAATAAATAGGCTCAAATAATACACATCGAATTTCAGCATAATTGAATGAAAAATAAAGAAGTGGACCCTGTTTACAATATGCATGTATGTAGTAATATTTGCATGGATTGTGTTATGAACGAGCTTATATCACGCCCCATACATCTCGATAACATCATTTTTCATACTTATGTTGCGCTTGTTGGCACTGTCATTGAAAATATTAGTGCCAGCCCCGCCTAAAGTACCACTTCGATACTTTTCATGGATATCATGATCTGGGTTCCATCCACAAAGGACTTACGAATTGAGTAATATCTCCAGTTTGGTCATTACCATGGCAATAAGGGTCACCAGCCACTCAAAATCACGGTTTCCGTGGTAGTTATAATGGCAAAATCACCATATTATCGTGATAATAGAAAATCCTTATGAGGCGGTCTTAGAACTTACCTTTAGTGTTATCTCGACAATAATAAAAGCGAAATGATAGGGCGCTAGATCCAGTAGAGAGGAAATTATCAAATAGTAAAGATGAACTTTGAGTCATCTTTCACACCACAAATTCTTGATTTTAATCTTTCTGGACGTGATCTAAACAGACTTAGCTCGCGTGTCAGAAACAGACCTTACAGACACTCATTCAACATTATGCATAGTTCGACTCCTTTCTAATTTGATTTAATATCAGACATTACGGATTTTCTTGAATTTATAATCATATCAAGACGATATGTTATTCCTGTTAGAAAATGAGGAAAATACTTCGAGGGGGGTAATTATTGTTTTGCGCTAGCCCAGATGATTTATGTCAATTCGAAGTTAGACATCCATAATGTTTGGGCAAGATGCAGTGGAAATATATTGAAACTGTTTTTTTATTCTTCAGTTTAACCTTTATGTTCCTTTGTTTTAATTAGATTAGAAGGATGCCGTTACTAGTCTATATAAAGCAGGATACGTTTAAGATATATTTCCCCTTTTCGGTGTTAATTTTTTGTCTCTTGCCATTTGGGCTAACGCCCGCAGATACACGAAAGTGAAAGTAGTGAGTTTTTTTTTTGACGAATTGTGATATTGTGATGACTATATGAAATGTCATTGTCAATTTCACCATGTTTATGATATATATAAAGCGTGCAAGAAGAATTGGAAACATGCGACAAAAGCCCATTGTGTCAGGGCCTCAACGGTTTTAATATGTTGAGGCCTGTCAAAATGTATTCATCACTTAATAGCCAAACTTTAAATATTCGATTAATCAGCATCGCCACTCGCGTATACCGGTGGGATGACAATGGGGAAGGGAGTTCCCTCCAAAAGTATAATAATAAAATATATTTTTATGTGTTAATCCTTGTATTGTAATTTCAACATCATAATTTACGTCTTATTTCCTTTAATATCTATGACTAGCACAGTTTCCTCAATGAAACCGTGTCATATATACGTACACAAATGCAGCCATGTATTTTTCGAAGAGATTGAAGAAAACCTTTAAAAAAGGTCGGGCAGGGTGGTTCAGTGGTTAAGTGCCCGGTTCATAAATGGGAGGTCGAGGATTCGATACCCGAATGACCTTCTGCCTCCTAACTAGGCATTCAATATTTAGTTTCGACGTGGATGTATAATTCTCTAGTTTGGAGAAAGGTAATATACACAGGATACAAGGCCTGCTGCGCTGGCAGAGCAGTTTCATAACTGAAATTGCTAACCAACTAAATAGAGCTCTGTGTCTCTCTGTAGCCCTTTTTCAGTTGAAGTCAAAATAGCAAACATGTGCTTAATCTTTCTGTTTAGATGATATTAGTCATTAGTATAGATGTGGTATTTTGTGTTTGAGCCATTTATGAATGAAATTTGATATCAATTATTGTCCTTGCCTCTCGGCGTCATTAGATTTTATATGAAACTGTCCCATTTCGAAATGGGGGCCTACTCATAATTATGTAACCAATGAACCGTCCAAGGTATTTTCTTCTATAAACTGAAATGACAGATAATGGTTGCCGAGTGGAATGCTAGTTGTTTTGACAGTTGCCTATCAATACCAATGCTATAACTTTGGCCTAAAAGCTTTCATGACATTTATTCTGGGCAATAAAAGCAAATTTCCATTTATTTCCTGAGTGGCTATTACCGACAGAAAACACAGTCCAATCCGTGGTTCTCAACCATTATCCTTTCTGATCAATGGCCTACTGCCCCCAAACCTGCGGGATTAATCGAGTTTGTTCTAATTCTCCCTCCTTCCGGATTCCATTTTGAGATTTTTTTCAAAATAGTATAAATTCGAGAATCAATTTGGGTGGAATTACAAGTATAGTAGAATATCGACAATATTTTATTGTGCAATCCTATGCTGTATACGGCTGTGTATATCGTATATAATTTACTTGAACATTTTCAGGTGCATCCGTTTTGAATTCATTATTAATGCAAATATTGAATGATAACTTCGCGCTTACAAAGTAGTTATTCAGGATGAATACTCATCCATAAAAGGGTTTTCGTTTGAATTAAAACATTAAAAAATTAATCTTTTTGTCGTGAACTTAGACCCTATATGATATTTAAAGTTAGGCATGTCCTCTGAACAATGGCGTCGGGTTACATGCTTGACACCTCGAATCACATTTCATCTGAATGAACCAGAGATATTTCTGAAAAGGTACCAGCATATTCGTGAGGTTAAAAGTGGTCAATGTTCATGACTGAGTATTGTCCATGAACTGCTTGAACCTTTGGAACCCACAGAAATTTGTGAATGCATTCTTTTATTATTGTGTTGTTCATGTTTGTCGTTGCTGATATCGAAAATTAATCATAATTGCACTTGTTTTTACAGCATTTAACCCTTTGTCAGAAGTAAGTGTGCTCTACAGTCAAATGCAGCACTACCCTCGCTTTAGCAGAGCAGCTGTTAAGCGCGCTGCGTTTCAAAAAATAAATTCGTACCAGGTATAGGCCAACCCATTCACTTCACGTGCATGGGTTGAGTACAGCACAATCAATGTGGGTACATTTTTTGCTGAAGGATAATACGTCATGGCTTGGAATCGAACCTATGTCCCTCAGATTGAAAGACAAGAGTCATAACCACTAGACCGCGACTCTCATGTGACCAGGGGAGGAGCCTTGGCCGAGTGGTCAAAGGTGCCCGACTACAATGGAAGTCCGGGGTTCGAATCCGGCAAGGCAGAATTCCATATGCATTTGTGATACCAACATGTTCATGTGTTATTTGATTAAAAAAAAATGAATCGTTAACATAGAAGTTGATGAAGTTCAACATTTGTACCTTGGGTAGACAGCATAAAAAGAGCTAAAGGACATTCAAAGATCAGGAAGCGTTTTGTAACCTAAAAATACAGTAGATTAAACAGGAAATAACGCGATCTTTAAAAAAGTTGGAGTTCCTATTTTCATTAGCACATTTTTACTGCTCTGTTTGTTCCGATTCAAGCCAGGATATAGACAAGACATTATGCAAACAATAAATTTTGAAAGAGAGAAAAGGAATATTGTTTTAATATCAATGGCTTGAAATTTGATAATATTTGTCAGTGTAGTTGTTCTCGAGTCACCTCGAAAAACGCGGGAAAACGGATATGAGAAAAATAAAAATAAGATAAAATTGGAAAAAGAAAAGAAAAAGTAAAGGAGAAGGTAATATGGCAGAAGGGGAAAGGAAAAGGATAATAAAGGAAAAAAATAAAGAAATGAATATGAAAAAACAAAAGAAAAGGGAAATAATGGGAAAGGGAAGGAGAATAAAACACAATTTGACATATCTTGAGACTCATGTAGGACAGAAAAGGGGAGGGATGTATTCCAGAACGACAAATAGATGCAAATATTTCTATATAATATAAGGGGAGGAAAAAAGCACAAAAAATGTTAGAGGTATGTAACCTCTGTAAGATTAGTCATAAAGGATCATTCCTTTGGGTCTACCTTATACAAGTTAAAGGTCTAAAGTTTAGGTATAGCTAGCTTCCCCTATCACCTCAAACTGGTCACCGTAATGGTGGAAAATATCCTCATTTGAACCATATCCTGTCTTTAAAAAAGAGCTTTCAGCGAGGTAAATTTAGTGTGGACCTTTCACCAAAGTCATGCTATGTCTCATTCCGAAGACGATGGAAGCTGATAAATCTTCCTGGATGAGAGATATAATGTCACGGTCATGGACGGATGGGACACTTCCAAGGTCATGTGATTTGTCACGTGACAGGTTTGATGCTTCTGGAAGTTCTAGGCTCTTCTGCTTCTGTATGAAATGATGTCTGATTTCGAATTCCATTTTCTTTTCTGGAAACGCGATTATACATTCATGAGTACTCGATTATCGCCTATGTTTCTCCGAAGTAAATGCATGTGCATAAGTAAAATAAAGTCATTGTTGTCACTGTCATTGCCATAATGAAAAATAGGGGTATTGATTGCATATATTGCTTTTGTCGGTATACTCTCGTTTTAAAATGCATATTTTCATTTTTATCTTTTTCCACCCTATTTCCCCTTCTTATTACTTTTATTTGTCATTGGGAAAACCAAAGGGGCGATCGCCCCCTGTCCACTTCCCTTTGACCCCTCCCCCGCCTCTGAATGAAACAAAGTCAAAGTCAATGACACGAGGGACTCCCATCATGCCCATAGAACCTACAGACTTGACAGGAAACTTAAACGACTCTCTGGCTCTTAGAAGGTTGTCGGGGTGTTTTCCCCAGAACCTTCAAGACCTAGGAATCGAAGCTGATAAAAAATATCGAATTGGGATTTGGGAGATACAATCTAGGAAGTTGTTGAATTTGGAAACGGATTTAACGCTACATCCGTGGGTTGGAGACAACTTTTGACCCATTTCACCTACCCTCGTTCGCGCCAAACCTCTTTCTCCCTTCTTATATCTTTCAATTGAACCAATATTGTTTTGTTACCTTTTTATGATACCCCTTCCCTCAATCCTTCTTTATGTTCTTGATATATTTATATTTATTAACATCCCATTTTCTATTTTATTATCATTATTATCATTATTACTTTTTTTTGAGGGGGGGGGGGGGGGTTCAGATCCGTCATTTAAAAAATTTCGAGTAAGAAGACACTTCTTCTTCCCTTTCCAGATATCAAATGTGTGCGTGTGTGTTTGTTGATTGTTTGTATATTTTGTACACACACGTACACATCATCATCCCCTCACACATACACACACCCACACACACTCTCACGATTACGGGCACGGGCGCACACAGCCCTGTAATTTCCACTAATTTGCGTATGTTATACATTTAGCCCCTTGATAAGTAATGTGATGCCTATATAATCTGATAATAATAATGTATTTACGTGCTAGGTAGATGTAGACTATTTGTGGTATATTTTGATTGCTTTGTTTCTTTCCCCTCTTGTGACCAGTACATGTGCATTGCCCCCATCCAATTCCCTTTAATTTCATAGATATTGCCCCCACCCAATTCCCTTTAATTCCATAGATAGCCCCACCCCCGTGTCATTTCGGACATTCCTCATGCCTTCCTCTCCTAATAGTTATCCTTCAAAAAGTGTGACTACAAATCACCAAACAATCAGCCATAATTCTATTAGAAGTGGCTCACTCCATCATCTTCATAATTTAATTTAATGTGTAACGAGATAATCAAAGGTGCTGTTCTTAGGCTAGTAAGGAACAATATATTTAAAAATTCCATTTAAATATATAGCACAAATGTACATGTTATAAGGAAAGGAATGCTCATATTTATACATGTATATGGTATATAGTTTTTAAACATTAACATAACAAAGGAATTTAGGGTAAAGCCCCCCCCCCCAAAAAAAAAAAAAAAAAAAAAAAAAATGCGGGTGGATTGTCGAGTCGGCTACCCTGTTGGGGAAATAAAAGATTATTATCACCAAAATAAAACCAGATACAAAACTGTATCAAAATTCATTTGAGAGAAGAATAGTACCGATACCACACAAACCCGATACAAATCAGCATTAGATGAGAAAACAGAATGCATCTAAAACATTCAAGATGTCAGCCAATACTACTTAAGTTTCTTTTTAAATAAATGAAGTGTTTTACACGATCGAATTTCAACCCAAAGACTATTCCAAATTAAGGATTTGGATTAGGTGTGACGTCATCATGAAGCATCCCTTGATTTTTTAAACGATTGCATGGACCGGAATAGACGGTAGGCTTTATACCAGAGACCTGTTGCATAAAACTTTTTACCTGAGAAAACTCTGGTAAAACTGAAAACTAAGGTTAGTCTGATTTCTGCCACTGACTTTAACACAGGGCAAAAACTCCGGTTAAAACAACCTGAGTTTTCTCAGGTAAAAAAGTTTTATGCAACGGGCCCCAGGGGGCTTTGCATTGATGCCTATACTCTTTAAATGGATTGTTCAAAATAATCTGTTGGTGAGTATGTGATCGACAGAAATGATCAAATCAACCGATTTACACGATTTTACCAGAATTTTGGTTGATCAGAATGATTACTTTTACCAATCTTTTTTTTTCTTCAAAAGAACATTAATTTTCATTAATTATCACAATTGGATAATGTTTACCTACATCATTTCGATCGGGGTTTTGTAAATCAGTACTAGCGGCATCCAGCTATTGGCCTGCCAACTGATGGTTAAAACGAAATTGAAAAAAAAAACCCACAAAACCCCGTTATTTGAAATGCTCATCCGTTGACCAAAATAATCGACCAATTAGACCTATAAGTGAGTACCATAATTATTATGTATCTGTTTTGAACATAGTTGAAAAGGTAGTGAGAGATATAATTTAATTTGTCACAAATCATACACCATTTTTGCCCATATTACTCATTTTCTCGTGACATTCCATTTCCATCCGATCATCTGATTGACCATCATCCTTTTCCATGACGTCATCAAACTAAATTGATTCAAGATGACATCAGAGCATAGCGAATCCTATATTCTAGTCGTCATAGTAAGCCATAGTCATCCCACTATCTGAAGTAGCTGACAAATGGGAAGTGAGACTGACCACGTGATGGCAGCGAACCAATCATCACTCAATTAAAGATGGCGTCTCACCTGTTCTTCCAAACCTGTCTGTACTTCCCACGTTTAGTTAGTTGGTTAGTTAACCCATTTAGGTTGAATATTATGACACGTGCAGATGGAGCATTGTCAATTGACATGCACATAATATATTTGTGATATTATTGATTTGTAGTGCTTATGGTCCATAAGTTATACACCTGTATACATCTGTGAATGAATATATCAAGTTTGATTTCATGCAACAACTCCTCATATCTATATTATTTTTTAGTGTATCGTCATGGGTTATAGTTATAGTCGATTGGCGACGGAGTGTGATATATTACAAATTTCGCAATCCATCATACATCTCATGAACTCTACGAAAATAGGTTCAACTTTGCATCTTTACTGCCATTTCACGAATTTGACACTTAAATTTTCTGGAAAAACTAATAAAGGTGCAAAACGAAACTTTTAAGGGGACTTCTCTTGCAGCTGGACGATGCAAAATTTAAAGGTGATTTTATTTCCAAAGGTGCAAATTTGACGCCAAATGGTACCTTTAACATGTTAAAAGGTACATCCAATGTGAGATTGGTCTTCACCTTCCATAAAATTAAAGACATCCAAGGTGCAATGTTGAACCTATTTTAATTCAAATGTATGCGTTTAATAGGAAAGTTGAAAATGCTTATTCTTTGTGTTAAAACATATAATTTGTGAGTTGCATGTTTATAATTCTCGTATCGCAAATAAGCATTTCGTGAAATAAAATCATTTAAAACCAAGAACTTTGCACCAATTTTCATTTACATGAAGCAAGACCGTACCCAAAAGCTCGTTACTGTCGCATTCGGGGTTCTAAATTTCACTCTGTTATAAAAGTGCGAAATTACTGAATCCAAGTCAGCATAATTAACATGATTTCTATTTGTCGGTTTACTTTCTGAATCTTCATTATATGACCTTTTTTTCTTCTACCTTGGGTCATGGGTTCAAATCCCAGCCATGGCGTAGTTTCCTTCAGTAAGAAATTTATCCACATTGTGCTGCACTCAACCCAGGTGAGGTGAATGGGTACCTGGCAGGAATTTATTCCTTGAAATGCCACCGCGCTGTAAAAGGCTGCGGCGCTAAAACCAGGGTAATAATATCCAAGTCCTTTGGAAGCGCAAAGAGACGTTATTTAAATGTGTTATGCGCGATACAAGAACTTACTATTATTATTATTATTACCTTTTTATCAGCTCTAATTTCATGGGGAAATTCAAGATTTACCTTTACCCGTAATGCTACAGTCACACCTAGGAAACGGACCCCAAACCAACTGATGATATGCCATTCAGAATAATGTAATAACTTGATCGGTCTGGAGTCGGTTTTCGTCGGTGTGACTGACCCTTCCTTGCTAACCATACACAATGTGTATATACACAAGCCTTTGGGGCTTTTGGCAACGGTCTGGTCAGTCGTGATGTATATAGGATATCAGCAATCAAAGACTATTAGGACGTCTGAATGTCTCCTAATCGCATTTCACGGGGAGGGGTAAACATTTTAAATTCTGATGATGTATCTGGAGAGGTTAAACATTTTTGATGATTTTTACGAGGTCATGACCTCGTGTCACAGGTATTTTCTAATGAATTATTTGCAGCCAGTCGCCCGTACTTTCAACCAATCAAGGACAATGTATTAATTGTGATTTTTCGATGAACCAATCAGAATCAAGATAATGAATGCTTGATTCTTATTTGTCCCCACTCTTCAAAGGTATTGTGAAATCATGATGTTCATACCAATCTCATCAAACTGGCAAAATATCACTCCAAATATTGAACATCAAAGAAATAAAATAAGTTGGTGGCATTATGTGTCAGCTAAACAGCTAAACACAATTTTGAACTATACTTCTTTTCACACTACAACCATAGATAATGCTAGAAAGATCTGTTTCACATTCTTTTCAATCTGATTTACCACATCGTATATCTTTGTTAATATAAACCCTTCATCGGCGAAAGATATAAACTTGTTTAAAACATATATTTTTGTTAATTGGTACAATAATATTAATACGCCCTATACACGAAAATGTTATCTGAGTTTAAAAATCATTTTTAACTCGCATTAAAACCAGTGTCCTCACACAATGTTTTGGGTGATACACTGGAATCATATAGGCCTTTCATATTAAAGAGAGATGATAGCACAAAATTCATATCTTTTAACGCCTTTGAAGATGATTCCAGAGATACTGACGATAAAAATCTAGGATTTCGCTGAATGGTGTTGAGACATTCAACACAGAAACAAATATGCTTTACAGATAAAGGTTGAAAACAGATCTAGACAGATAGGACCCGCCGACCGAGGCAAATTGAAAAAAAAAAAAAAAAAAAAGCCATGAATTTGATTCTTTGTTCTTGTCCAAGATGTAGGCATATGTACGTGAAAACACCTAATTATGGTTAAAAGAGGGATAGATAGGGATAGACTACGTTTTCTCTTACCTAGGAATATTCTTAGTTTGTTGTATAATACACTTGTCTTGCCTTATTTAAGTTATGGAAACATTGTCTGGGGAAATACATATCCATCAAAGTTAGACAAACTTCTAAAACTACAAAAGAGAGTAGTTAGATACTGTACTTTATCTGATTTTCATGCCCACTCTAAACCTTTGTTTCTCAAATTGAATGTACTTGATATATATAAGCTTAATAAATTTCTAATAGGATTAATCCTCTTCAGACATGTAAACACATCTTTACCTGAAAATATTCAATTATTGTTATCATTCAATAATGAGATCCATAATTACAATACTCGTCATAAAGAGAAATTTCATATATTCAGATGTACTAAAACATTTGTCTCATTTACTTTTAAACATACTGCACCCCTTATTTGGAACGCACTTCCTCAAGAGATACGTCAAACTAGTAATTTCAATGGTTATAAAAGGAAATTAAAGTCATATCTGTTAAAGTTAACACATACCTAATCCCTATTTATATACTTTTTCATACGATAATAATTCAACTTTTCACTCCCTCTTCACTTCACTTTATGTTTATTTTGTAAAATTTCTTATTTTTGTATTGTTTTTTATAATTATTTACCTTAAAATATCCATTGCAACAATCTTTAATTCCAATTTGGGACACAGCCTTGACAAGTTCAAGTCCCTTTTTGAACTTTTGCAGTGACCCATTTCCATTTGATTTTTTTTCTGTATATGTGAAATCAATACCATTTCTGTGTTTGTATAAATTGTATTGTATCCAAATGTAAATCTTGTAAATTTGTATGTAAATCTTGTAAATTTGTATGTATGAATTGTATCTTTTTATCGAATGGAATGAATAAATCTTGAATCTTGAATCTTGATGTGCATACACTGTAAAAACTGTGGTGTTAAAATTGACACCAGTTGGTGTTAATAGAGGACCACACCCCGAGGTGTTAAAATTACACCCTAGAGATTGAACATAACACCAAAGAGTGTAAATGTAACAACCTAAGGTGTTGTAATAACACCTATAGGTGTTAAACTAACTCCATCAATTTAACATCGGAGTAAAATAACTGGTGTGGTCCTCTATGTACACCCGGTTAACACCACAGTTTTTTGCTGTGTACATTCAATTCAATTCAATCCAATTCAATTCTATTAAGTGTTTATTTTCTTCCGATTGACATTACACAGGCTACATCCAATTTCTTATGAAACAAACAAATCAATAATATAGAAATATACTAATGAATGTAAATACAATATGTAATCTATGTACATACTGCATATAAAAACCGAGAAAGCAGCAGGTGCTTAATTGAGTCGGCTGTAAGATTAACAACAAAATACCAAAAGAAAAGGGTGATCATGTATTTGTGTTGGTAACATTGTATTAACTCTACATAGTATTAACTCTTATTTCACCCAACAAAATATGAGTTTTACCCTTTCAACATAACGTAGAATGTACTATGTAATCAACACGATGCTTTTATGTGGTATCATAGACGTGAGCCTGTATACCATCACCTTCAAAATCTTACCATTCTCAGTCTATTTGTTGCAAGTTCGGATGATGAAAGCATGTATGGAAAAGAAAAATGACCTTAATGAAAATTACTGTCATCACTTTGGCCAGGGTATAACACCTGTTAATTAATCATTATTATTGGCTCATTCAGAAGGTACGTAGAACTAACTGGTGAGCCCTAATTTAGTAAGGTAGATCTCCCCGGACCCTTACAGAAATTGACCACAGAGTGTGTGTAGGCTATTACTATCAGCGTAGACTCTCATGAGAGCTAGCAATGAATTGGCGCCTTCTAACCTAATAAGGAAATAAGGATTTCCCTCCAAGAAAACCGAACTTTCCTGATCGCCAGCAGACCATGTTTTGTGACGTTATAATAACTGTCATTCTTCCAGTTGTATTGCATATATTTGAATGGTGTATGCACAGTAAAAACGCTGTTTAAGATTTTATACAACGCTGTTTACTATATAAACCTTACAGTATTTGTTTAACCGTTTAAACAATCATGTTTAATTTATTGAAGATTAGATATTGAAAATTAATCTTTGTTGCTTAAGATTTAAACACTTGTTTAAACTATTTAAACAATTACTGTAAGGTTCATATTGTAAACAGCGTTGTATAATTTTTTTTACTGTGTGTTAAAAAATAACATAATGACTAATCTTGTGCACTGAATCAAACATTAAAGGAAATATGAGCCAATTGTATAATTACTGCCGAAAAAGATCTAAACGCAAAAAATAATAATAATGAAAAATATCAGATGAAAATGATAGAGTAATAGGAAATAAGTAATGAAAACTGACATTTAAAGGAAAGATAATGAAACTAATGGATATAATTCATAGGGACTTGTCGAAGAAGGAAACAAAGGACGTTTACGATACATGGTTTGTATAAAATCCAGAAAACGCATTATACAAAAAACCTTCCAGAAAATTTGAAAATACAATATGGTTCAACAAGGACTTATCATTTGGTTGCGTTAACAATTGCAACTTGAATATATACAATATGTTATCAACGGCATACGTGGAAAGATTTGGAACAACTTGGCAGACATTTATCTGCACAAATCTTATTTCCATTCTATTTCCGAAATCATGTCACAAACTATGTCTCAATGTAATACATATGGGCGTTGACTTTCCGTCACCCATGCAGTCTGGGTTGTATAGGTTCTGACCATTTCTTTATGGACACACTTCGTATCCAGAGTGTGCTCTCTTTCAAATCAGTAGGCCTATATGTAATTTATTTCATTTAATTAACTTCATTCGATGAAGGATATGTGCAATTTACATAGCGACGATGCAAAGTATCAGCTCTATGAGTGTATTGCGAATTGCATAATAATAAGTAGCATTTTGCATAGTTTGAGAGTATTGCGTGGGTTTTATTTCTTAAAAAACGAGTAAAAATGATCTCATCTGAAAATGCCTAGTCGATATAGTGCAAGCCTTTAATCAAGTTTTTATATTTTTCAGTCGATCATTAGTTTACTATTCATTCGGCATATCAGGTATCCGTGCACAGACGATGTTAATTGAAAGTGTAATTAAGTACAACGATCTCATTTGAGATTCGAAAGAAATATGAGAAATGAAGATAAACTTGCAAGTCTTCCGATCGGGTCCAGCTTGCTTGGCTGATCGTAAAATCACTTAAATGGAGTAACCATTATCAGGAATCGACTGTAGCATTATTTTATTATTATTAAATTATTATCTCAAAAGGTATATTCATGGAGGTAGTAAGTCTTACTACCTCCATGGTATATTCAAGACTAGCCATTTATAACACGGTATAGATGCTAAAGAGGCGACACCAATTTGCAGCGGAAGTAGTACAATACACACACACACACCCTCACTAAGAAAAAGGGGTTCAAATTTGAACCCTATTTAGCATCCCAAGGGCCCGCCCAAGGGGTGCTAACGAGTGCAATTATGCCCATTTGTGCACCTTTGAGAGTGTAGTATGCACGGTCAATGCGAGATAACTTACAATGTTGGTCAGTTCGCTCTGTCTTGTAATGTTTTATATGTATTGTTTATGAATATGGATATTACCACCGTATTTGATAAATTTTCTTTCGTTTCATATTTTCAGCGGAAGTTGTATCTGAATATATCAACGTCGACATCGTACCTCAGAACGTTACTGGACCGGGTGGTCGAGCATCATGGAATCTGTTTGCAAGGGTCGACTGGCGACGACCGGCAGGTAAACTTTGATAATATTTCCCATTCATATATATTCATGAGTCAATGTTAGGTGACCTTTGACGAGTCACCTCTATCGACCTTCCTTTTCAACCACAAAATAATTGTGCCAGGATCGAGCGAGGAGTTCTGAGATAATTCCGTGGATTGAGTAATACATTCACCTTTAAAATCAATGATAAAGAAAACAATTTCAATTTTGCAATTCGAGGGCTAAATGGTGTGACGCCAAATGGTTGATGAATAATTTCAGTCTTCAATGCCCTAAAACAAAAGAGTGAGTCCTGAAAATATGTGGATACGCCTCTCTTTTATTTGCCATGGTCAGAATCCGGCCCAGTGAATAATAACGCTAATCCAAATGAAACACCGTATTTTTGCCCGTCCTGTGAACTTAATATTATTGTCATGAAATAGTCATCAAAGATTACATTGGTTTTATTTCATATTTCCTTCTCATTCAACCACAAACGACTTGAATTATAGCAATGCACTGTAAATATTATTACATCATCATCTTTCATTCCATCCCCTTATCAGGATTAGAGCCAGATGATATGTACGTCTTGAAATTAGCAAGTTTTGATGGCATGATGGCAGAAGAGAGTGTATTCACTGATCCGTGTCTTGTTGGTAACGAAGAGATTCTGGTGGTAAGAAAATCCAACAACTACTATTCCTTTCTTTCCTTGCATAATTATTTTCCTTCACCTACTCCAAATCAAAATATGTCAATAATTGTACATTTTAGTTCTTTTAGCAAAAGTTAGATGCGTTTTTTTTTTTAAAGAGCACCTCCAAAATATTTTCATTTTCCCTAAAAATGCATAATTGATTCACATTAAATATCGGCTATGACTAAATTTTGATTAACAAAAAAACCCCGAAAAAGCAACCACCTAAAAAACCGACAGTCGACCCAACTGTAAATTCGTAGATGGTTGTTGTAATAGAAAAAATGAATACGTACGAATGAAAAGTATTTTAATGGGGTTCGAGGATCAACGTGAATAATCCGTAAATGTGACTGTCCTGTCACTCCCGAATATTGTTGCACAATAAGTGAATGAGATATTTAAGAACTACTGATGATCAATTTCCCTCATTTTCTTTCCTACCCCCTCAAAGTCAACAGAAGAGCATATTTTCAACAACCTGAGTTTTGGACAACTTTATGAACTCGAGGTAAGAAGCCTAATAACCAAGTTTACATCCCATTGATTATTTGACGTCTATATTAAGTTTTGGTTCTAAAGGTATTTCGTTCTCAAAGTTTGAATTCTTTGTCGAAGCAAATGAAATAGTATGTCATGAAACTTGTATTGTGTGAAAGATGCAGTATGAAAAATAATGTTTATAATACTAAATAGGTTCATTATTGCGGAATGAAATATTCGCTAGAGGGTATTCATTTGTCTCGCAATCTACTATGGTCAACAAGGAAATTCGTGATCACTCTCGCAAAAAGTGTTCACTAGCTTACAAGTTCACGAGCTTTCGAGTGCCGCTGCAACTCTTTATCAAGTGATAAAGAGTTGCAGTGATAAAGTGATAAAGAGTTGCAGCGGCACTCGAAAGCTCGTGAACTTGTAAGCTAGTGAGCACTTTTTGCGAGAGTGATCACGAATTTCCTAGAAAGCTAGTGAACACTTTTTGCGAGAGTGATCACGAATTTCCTTGTTGACCATAGTAGATTGCGAGACAAATGAATACCCTCTAGCGAATAATGTTTATAGTTAACATTTGTACACAATACGAATTTTGAGTGTAACTTAGCACCCTTAAAATGCAACACTGGAAGCTTCACACCTTAGATCGGATCAGCCATCAAAGTCAAATTTTCACAACGAATCATTCAATGAACTGAATAAAAACAAAAAATCATAAAAACGGTCTCTACATTTTTTTTTGTAAAACATGAACTTCAAAATCATAGTCTAATAAAACTGAACTTGGACTTTGGAGGCTATGAGGAATTGCAATTGATTCCAATTTATATACAGGCGTACCATAAAAAAAGTAGGCCTTCCTCTGAAATGGTTGTTTAAAGGGTTGTCTCGTCATGATCAATTTGGATCACGGTTTACTGAGTAATTTTGGCTCAACCGACTCAAGTCTTTACTCATGAGGAACATTATAGATTGTGATCTATAATGTATTATTTCAGACAAATTTAAAGGCTTTCATTGCAAGAACATAGAGTTGTGTGGCTCTTTATTTTTATTGTTATTATTCAAAGGCAAAAAGACAATAAACCGATATTGAGTCCGCAGGCGTACGAGCTGGAAGGGGGGGGGGGGGGGGGGTGAGGGGGTGGGTCTATAAAAATGCGTGTTATACTTAAATAATTATCAGTCAGTTTCCAACTTTGCTACGGGTTAGCCATCTACTGTACATGGAATGACATACACAGCCCTCTTCTGAAGTTTCCCATTAAAACGATGTCAGCCTTCCATTTCAGTCAGACTCCAGAAAGCATTAAAATGTACGACAATGAACATTATCTCTCCTGAGACTTTCTTTATATAAACATAGATATGTTTTAACGGGGCAATCATTGTAGCAATAATGGATCCCTATGGGCTTGGGAACGTGTAACCTCTCACACCTACGAGGCTAGAAATGACTCGTGTAAACATGTCAAAAAACGTCATCTCTCTCTTCTACTCTTCCGCCTCTCTTTACATCTCCATTCTGACATTTTCCCACCCCATGTTGTCATTTCATCACACCATTTTCTTTCAGCAATGGCTTAATGAGGCAAAAGTTCTTAGGTGTCAGACTGTAGGATATGATTCATTATTCGGAAATTTTTGAGCGATCAAAGTGAGCAAGCAAAAAATCAATTAAAAAATCATAAAAGATCAAATAATTTGATTTAAATGAACATGATGCCAGAGAAAACTCGATGGAAATCAATAATTCAAATGTTAAAAATGCAATAAATTAAATTGGATTCTAAATTACAACTTTGTAATCTATCTCTTTTGTTTTCTCTTCCCCTGTTTTTTTTTTTTTTTTTTTTTTTTTTTTTTGGGGGGGGGGGGGCGGTTGCAGCCAAATTCTCACAGCATCAGGCCTATGCCAGCGACTTTCAGTGGTCAAAGGGGAAATTATTTTTTTGTTCCTTTGCTCAACGAAAGTTCATGTCGGGGCATACAGGAAGCCGAACATCTAAGAGCCTGTTCAGACCGGCAGAGATAGCGCGATCTAGCGCGCGCTAGATCGCGCTATCTCTGCGGTGTGGAAGGTACAACGTCGTTTCGGTCCGCCCAACAGCGAGCCACGGCGAGCCAAAACGGCGTGCCACTGGAGCACCTCTTGGGGGTGGTCCACGAGAGATAGCGCGGTCTAGCGCGCGCTAGATCGCGCTATCTCTGCCGGTGTGAACCCGAGCTACGATAGCACGCCGGAAGTCATCTACACGCGGGGAATTTTATACTCATTCTATTTTGGTGCGATCTGAATCTGAATCGGTACAACTCAACACTCCTAATTTTATGGAGTAAAACGCGTCGGAACATCGTGAAAATAGAAATATAGTAAGTAATGCGTCATGGCAACAGGACCTCTCAAAAAAGGGGGTGCTACGATAGACCGCGCTATCTCACTGCGGTGTGAATCCGGCGAATGCCAATGGGCGGACCGTGGATCGCGCTACGATAGCGCGATCCACGGTCCGCCCACGGTCCCCCCTTGCGGTGTGAACAGCCTCTTAAGAGAAACTTGCCCTCGCCATGGCAAAAAACCACCGGCAAATGTACCCAACACTTACTTCTATAAACACGATAAATTCAAATTGGTTGTGGCAGAATCAAGCAGACTTACTTTTTACTATTTTTAGTGATGTTGCTATAGTAGGTAGGCCTATATTTACTTGATGATTCATTTGACAAACAAGCATAAATTATGTGGGAACTATATTGAAATCACGATTACCATCACCGTTTGCACCCACAAATCCCCCCCTCAACCGCCTCTCTCCCTCGGCAATGCTCCGTGTAATCTGCTACCCTTAAATCTTGAAAATGATCTCTCTTCCACTACCGAATGGTGAACCATCATGAAATTATGAAACGCCACATAGTTCCATATTCAAATTTCTTTGTAATTTCATGTGATTATGATATGGGAATGTAGGTGGTTTCTTTATATCGTCATCCAGCTCGAATCCTATAATGTTTATGAGGTCATCATGATTAGACAAATCATACCCTTGTTATTTGAACGTCTGCAATATCTTCCCCTCTTGAGAACTATTCCACCGAATCAGAGCAGGTGCTCCTGGCATAAACAGATGATTACGACGCGATATCGAAGGCCGATAGGGGTCCCCTGGTATCGAGGAGGACGACGACCTCCTGGGCGACACACGACATTGGTTGATCCAGTTTGGGGTCGGGCGGGGACTCGCCCCTAAATGACCCACCGGTGTAATGATTTTTAAGTGAGAGTCCGAGAGAGTAGAGAAGGACCTGAGTCATCACCCCTTGGTGGCATTACAAAAAATAGTGATAATCATCATTTTTAATTGTCATTTTAATTTTTAGTTAACTACGGGGGGGGGGGGCATGTGGGGGCACGTGCCCCCCCCCCAAAAAAAAAAACCCGGGGAAAATGCGAAAAAGAGGGAGAAAGAAAGAAAAACGTAGTGGGGGATGAATGAATTATTGTATATTATATTATACTATGTTATATTATATATTACATTATATTATATTACATAAGAAATATTTTTCATAACTTTCTGTTGTACTAAAACATCCCGTTTTCAAGTCAATATACACCAAATAGACCTATAGTTCCAATTATAATTGTTTTATGTAGTGGCATAATACTATGCTTCTTTTTCATGATTACATAAAGTGATGACCCCCTTTTAAGGTCTGAATATAAAATATTTCCAATCAGTACTTACGTTCGCGGATTGGTGAGACATGTTAGCTCTTTATGAATTCCTAAAAACAATTCTTAAAATGTCTCCTTTTCTAGTCTGAATATCGAAAATTTTCAGCTCGCGCTTCGCGCTCGCATCATTTGTATAGTGAAATACTTATGGTTTAAGTGAATTCCTACGAACAAGCATTAGAATGCCCCTCTTCAGATTTAAATTTCAAAAATTTTCAGCTTGCGCTTCGCGCTCGTAATATTTGATTAGTGATATACGTATCATGTTCATGATTACAATGACTAAAAAAAGTGTTTCATGTGTTTAAATGTAATTCTAACAAAATAAGCAAGCACTTGGCGCTCGCATTAGATGGCTACGGTGAGATATGTATGCTCTTCATGAATTTCTTTTAAAAAAGTCCTTACAATTTTCCTGTTTGGGGTCAATGTATGCAGCAAAAAAAATTCAGCTCGCTCTCGCATTGTTTGTTTAATGAGACAGGTATGAATCATGATTGTAAAAATTTGCTTATAATGTCCCTTTTTAGGTCTGAAAACAAAAAAATTTCAGCTCGCGCTTCGCGCTCGCATTAATTGAGCAGTGAGATACATATCCGTTTAATAACACAATTCTTAACATTTCTCTTTCAGGTCAGTATAGGCCTACCTCGCAATTGAGCGCGCTTTGCGCGCCCACTAAGTGACTAAATTTTTTTGCTGGTGCTCCCCCCAATGCCGTGACCCACGGTACGCCACTGGTCTTCTGTGACAGTCATGTCATTACTTGGCAACGAGCCCTTTTTTCTCTCTCTCTTCTTTTTTATATTGTTTGATAGCCACATGTAAATTTTCAGGCCCCCTGTGTTATGAAATCATGGGTAATTCAGAGACATTTATTATGTTTTTTTTTTTTTTTTTTTTGGGGGGGGTATAAAAAAGAATGGGTGATAAGATAAATTATAATTTCCCTAGAATGAGGGGAATTAATTTGATGAAAGTAGATTAAAAAAGCATCTCGCAAACTTCAATTTAAAAAGAAAGAGGGAGAAAGAACAACAACAACAACAAGCAGCAACAAAATGAGAAAACCGCAGGAAATTGACAGTGAGCAAGATAAAAACTTTTGAAGAGATGTGGTCGGAGCAAATGTTGTTCATAGGGATGGATGCCTCTTGTATTGTATCTGGAAACCGGAGAGATGAAGAGGAACATTAGGTATCGACTCAAAATGTGACGTTTAAGAGCGCATTTTCTTCCAAGTACACTTATCCAACGGTTTATTTGGTGCTTCCTATCACATGCAACATACAAATCATAGCATTCTCCAATTCCATTTGTTGTTTTCACGAAGGGGGGGGGGGGCAAACACTAAGAACGCGTAGATGGAGACGACTAGACGGATGCCATTGACATTCAGGTAGAACAATGAGACGACAAAGATAATCAGCTCAAGATCTTGAAAAAAAGGAAAATCGCGAAAGGCTATGCACTATATCGCAATGAATTTCATGACTTTCCTTTAATGAACTGCTTAAATACGAGCAACATTACTCTCATAAAAAATAAACCATGGCATTTTTTTTGTTAAAGCTCTTTATAAAGTTATGCACGATATACTATTGACTAATGATGAAGTGTTATAATGTAAGCCCAGACCTTTCCCTCATAGTTAAAATAATGTGATGATACATGTATAATTGAATTGTATCATAGCTTGCACATTATTTAAGGGAGTTTATCAACATCTTCATATTTCATCAGATCATGGACCTATTACGTAATAGGTCCATGATCAGATATAATGTAAGCTACTGCGACTAAAAATGTTTGAGCAACCTTTTTCGGCATGCCAGTCGTTCCCAAGGTTCGTGTGTAAAGTCATACATAACTCGATGAACATCTTTATGACCCCCACCTTAATGACAAAGACGGGTCTGTTTGTATTCTTGATGAGCACTCTGAGGAAGTGAGGAGGGGGGGGGCTTAATTAGACTAAATGTCTCTATTGATATTACCCTTATTATCAGTCATAACTTTTTTAATCATCTATTCCATATCAAGATTCATCTGTTCCGTCCTGGAAGACAACAAAAATCTTTAATGGGAGCTATCACGGCGTTCCAGACACCAGGTACGTGTAATCATGGACCTAGGTCCATGGTGTAATCATGGCAGTATATCAAAAAGAGTATTTTCTATTTAAATAAAGGGGTGGGGCTGTTGCAACTTTCTCTGCTTCTGATTTTCCATCAATACTCAAAAGTGTTTTATTTACCATGGTTTATATGCCCACTGAGGTATGATGCATCCATAATGACAATCCTTGAAAACTGAGGGGCACTACCCCCTCATAATATTCCCAATCCTGAGGATGGGAGGGGGGGGTGGTCCTGTCTGCCACTCCATGATGCTTCACTTGTACTAGGCAATAATTAGCATTTATTTTGTTCATGTTCACGCTTTAACCAAATACAAATGTGTCTATTCTCTTTATAAAGGAGGGTTGTATATAAAAAGTAGT
Source organism: Lytechinus pictus (assembly GCF_037042905.1). Lineage (NCBI taxonomy): Eukaryota > Metazoa > Echinodermata > Echinoidea > Temnopleuroida > Toxopneustidae > Lytechinus > Lytechinus pictus. The sequence goes on from NC_087249.1 coordinate 22,178,461, forward strand.
CTTTCATTTTAGCGATGAAAATACTGAAATATTTGGTCAGTTATAAATAGCTCTAGGCAGGTATGATGAAAGGAGGGAGGGACCATTACACCATGATGATGACGGAAATCTCTGACAGAACAAACGACAGGCAAAATTTTTGACAAATGTCATGAAAATAATTGCAAGGACGCGTCACTCTTCTTATATAGACCAGCTATCCCTACCCATTCCTCAACATTGAATTCATAGATAATGATCATCTCAATTTTGTTATAATGTTGCTGTCATTGCAGAATATATTTTGAAGAAAAAAAAATTCAAACCACAATGGGGCCTAATTTGTAAAGAGTTAGACATTTCCGTATTCGTCATGGAGAATAATTTGAAAATACCAATATTGCATTGCTTGATAACTCACATGTCACAATTATGATACGTATGCATTTTTCACTGTATTAAATCTGGATATGTTTATTTATGGCATTTATTTGCTATTTATGCTATCATTTCGTTGTCGCATGTTTTTATACGATAAATGTACATAAATGATGTTTATTTGACATGAAAATAAATTTGAATATCTCGTTAAACAGGAAAGAGACATCGGAACTCCAATTTACCTCTATTAAACAAACTATTTATTTTTGTATTATCGTAGAGTGCCTTCAGGTTACAGGTGATATGGACTACTGCATGAATCGAGGTAAGATAATAATTCTCACAAAATATCGTTTTGTTTAGTCTTTTGCCAATAAAAAATAAACTATATTAATTGTTGTATGAATAATTCATCGAAAACATTCGATGAAAAAAAGAGTCTATATAGCTAAGTTTCTTATTTTGTAAATAAAAAATAAACTATTAATTGTTGTAGGAATAATTCATCGAAAACATTCAATGAAAAAAAAAAAAAAGAGTCTATATAGCTAAGTTTCTTCTTTTGTAAACAATTTTTCGGCATCCTATGTGTTTAAGATCGCATGCTCGATCTGTAATGAAAATCATAAGTCAGAAAAAATTGGAACCAGTGGGATTCGAACCTGTCATCTACTGCTTGCCGGGCAGCGACTTAACCACCAGGCTATTCTGGTTCACGGCCAAGTCACGATGAACTGGACTTATGATTTTCATTACAGATCGAGCATGCGATCTCAAACACACAGGAGTAATGCCGAAAATTTGTTTACAAATGATAATTTCTCATATTAAAGCCTCTTTATTTACTGTAAGTTTCTTCTCTTTGTAGGTCCATGCTTGATCCATCTCATTCGCAGATGCTATTGTTTGATTGTTTGTATTTATTTCCATATAAAAGAATAAAATATATGCATGATCAAATTTAACAAATCATCAAATAAAGTATGGAGGATGGCCCATTTCAGCGGTATTAACAGAATACCACTGTTCTTCCATGGGGTCCTCTTGAATAATATATCCATGGTTCCGAAGTGCTTGGCATTGAGCACACACACCAAGCATTTAGAATAAATTACAACCCTTTTAAGAACGTCATAAAAGTCAAAATAAAGTCAGTTGTGGTCTTAAATGTCAGTTTTATGCCGTGTATTGGGTTTATAATACATGTTTTATTTTCACAATGATAGTAATGATGATAAAAGGTCCATCTATTAAACATGGTCATTGCAAAGCCGGATGGATTTTTTTGTTAGCTGGTTCTTACCGTAGATTTTATGTGACAGACAATTGGTGCCTTGTTCGCAGTGTAGTCGTTCGTAGATGTTTTAAACATCACCCCAAGTTTCTGACTTATTTGGGGGGGGGGGAATGTTAAAGGCTAGTCATTTTATACATTGTCATAAAGGCATCACTCTGTAAAGTGAATGGTGACATTTATTGAATAAAATATGAAATTTAGAAATTGAAGATGTTTCTTTGCAAGTATTCATGAAATTCAAGAAACATCTTCAATCTCTAAATTTCACTTTGCTTCTATTACATTTTTGCTGAAATAAAAGACACAAAATTCAAACCCTTGCCCTTCTGAACATAATTTGAGGGACATTCTTTATTTCTGCCCATCTCCTTAATCTTGTGGGTGTGTGTATCTGTTGGAGGCAAGATGTTTGGACAATTTTTAATCTGTTAAATATTTGTAACTGTTCCCAGTAAAGTGTATAGGATAAACCGTATTATTATCAAAGTTTAGATGGCAAACATTATTACTGGGCAGTACTTACAGCTGATCGTAAGATTGGTCATAATTGATCCGTTATATCATGTTTATAGGGTACTATTCTAGGAAATGACATTCTGAACCATGGTTTGAAATTTATCACCCCCCCCAAAAAAAAAGAATATATATATATATATATATATATATATATGTAATAATGATAATAACTCATGAAAGCATCAGTCCTCATTCTCTCATTCTTGATATGAATTTGCTTTATTATGACAGAAATTGTTCAGTACTCTGGCGCCCCCATCGACCCCCACGTGAACAGCCTCTGTCGCAACAGTTCAACTCGTCTCCTTCGAGTCTCTCTATCCTGGCTCCCACCCTTTCAAGTCAACGGCAACATCTTCCTGTACTCCATAGACTACGGTGTGGTGGTGACCCCTGCCCCGGATGTAGTTGTGGAACCTCCTTCAATGTCATTTCTAACATTGAATATTTTCCCGCCTACGCGCGCGAATGGGACAAATCAGACGGTGAGATAACAACGACGACGACGACGACAACAACAACAACAACCACAACAAAAACACAAAACAACATACCAAAACATTCCAATTACCCTATACATTTTTCTCTGGGATAATCATGGCTATGCAGGCTTTATGAGGGAAATATGTTTTACATCTAACAGCTTTCGAAACCATGACGATTTGAAACGGTTACCAGTCCATATAGTAAGTTACAGTAAGGTTTGATTACATTTGGATAAAAGGAAACAACAAATATTTAAAAATCTGATATAAAACTGCTCGTCTATAATTATGGTTGTTTGCAAAAATATTTGAATCTTTTAATTCTGTCGTCTCCCATTCCTGATAAAATACATTTGAACAATCAATCATTAGATAGATGAATATATAGGTAGATAAATGAATGCACAAAACAAAATCAATGAAAATATGAATACCTGAATTAAAAACAATATTAATCGCTTATGTTTCATTTCCAGGACTTTCGAATCTCTACAACGCTTCAAGGTCTAGAAGAAGGAAAGTTATATTACGTCAAAGTAAGTACCACTTGCTCAGACAAAATAATCTTGTGGCATTTTTTGGGGGGATGGGCAATGGCAACAGATGGTTGTCGTTTGTTTTTCATTTTCACCTTTTCTTAATAAAAAAAAAAGGGTATGCCTAAACTACGAGGTTCTATACTACAAGTGTTCTGGAGTCAACCAGGAAAAGGGGAAGTCTTGGGCGTATATTTCGAATGTTTCCAAGTCTAAAATTCATTTTTAAATTTCTGGAGAGCATTTCATCAACATTTTTCGTCTGGCAGGTTGAGAGGCACCGTTACTATATGGAAATGTCGAATAAAGGTGGACTCGTCGGATAAAACGTCCAATAAGTCCTTTCGCGAAACACTCCCCGCTTATTTACAGTAAATAACCATAACGTATCCGTGTATAACTTACATTACTTCACTGTGAAATATGTCATAGAAAACAGCCCAAAGTAGCAGTGTTTTCCCTTCACTCTTAAAATAAAGAAAACGTTTTCTTCTCCAGATAACACCGATTGTCGATTCGCCGGTCGATGGCGGTAAATACCCCGGTGATGAGGTCGAGCTGACGTTCGTTACGGCAAACTGGACAGATCCCATGGGCGAGACGACAGGTAAGTCTCCATTTTTTTTAGCTACCCCAGGTTATCGTCTATGAAGGCATATAAAGTGAAAGGGCGACGGAATCGGAAGGGGCATATGGTTTGAGTGGATTACAGTATCAGGATTTGAATAAATCAGTGCTTTTATGGCGTAGATTCAAGGCATGTGCCTATACAGATTACAATCATAAGCACCTTAAGACATTTCTATTTTATTCAAATTATGATATTTTCCCTTTGAAAACTTAGTAAGATATTTAAGACCTATCGTTGATTCAGAAGGAATTATTACGTTCGTCGATTTTTTTTCTTACTTTCATAGAAATAAACCTTGCCACTCCACTTTGTGAGTTCCTCGATGAACCGACGCTTGTGCCAACTGAAAATAATACATTCACGGACAACCCTACGACTGAGACAATGACCACCTCAGCGCCGCCACCAACGATCACGTTCGACAAGACGACGTGGACGGTGATGTCGACCGCGACCACGCCAGCTAGACTTCCGCCGAACTCTATGGAGCCGGCACACATCGCCCTCATCGTAATATTTTCGATACTCATCATCCTCGTCGTCGTCGTCTTCATCGTCATTACGATCAGGATGGCGAAGACCGGTCATGTGACTAAATTACCGCAGCTTTCACAAATACCCGCCATGTGCAAGAGGCAGGGCCATTCGGACGGAGCCGAGAAGAAAAAAGACTTGAGCATGATAGAAAAAGGAGTGAAGACGGTCGACGAGAAAAAGCCCAAACAAACGAAAAGCAAACCAAATGGAACTGCAAAGTCATCAAAATAACATTGTTGATCGTTACATCCGAACCTTGTAGTAGACCGGCCAAAAGTCAAAAAGTGCTCTAGTTAAGGATTCGACGGCAAAATTTGTTAATGCTTGGCATCCCAGCTAAAAGTCTTGCAAAAATACCAAGGAATAGCGTACGGCCGGATGCCAAGCGCAATTTTGCGTGAAAGTGTCATTTTTAGCGTAAAAACTGAAAGAATGTCGAAAATCACGCATTTTTATATTTTGACGGATTATTTTAATATTTTTGATAATCTTTGATATGAAATTATTTTTATTCAGAGTTTCAAATTATAAGTCTCATAAATATGCATTTCAAATTTGAATATTGCACACACACATATGGCACAGGGAAACATAAAACCGCGATTTCCTCAAAATAAAAGTTTGTGAAAACTATCAATAGTTTGAAGTTTTTTTACGCAGCTTAAATTCTTCGATTCAACTGCGTTTATCCATCAAATGTATAGTAAATGTCCTAATGTCACAAATATTAAAATAATTTTCAAGTAAGATGGAAGATATCTCACTTCATGTTATCTGAAATGAGACAATGTGCATTCTACCAGGTGCGCGTTTTGAAAGAAAAATTGAAAATACCGTACATTATGTACATAATTACATGTATAAGTACATACTAAAGCGAGTTTTTAATTACATATATAAGTGCATTCTAAAGCGAGTTTTTAATTGGATAGCACAATTTGTCAATTCTTTGCATCCCAGCTCAAATTCTTGCGGAAATCCTGAGGAATAACGTACGGGCGGATGCCAAGTGCACTTTTGCGTGAAAGTATCATTTTTTGCGTAAAATTTGAAAGACTGTTGAAAATCACGCATTTTGATATTTTGACGGATTATCATCATATTTTTGGTTATCTTTGATATGGAATTATTTTTATTCAGAGTTTTAAATTATAAGTCTAGTAAATATGCATTTCAATTTGGAATATTACACACACATATATGGCAATATGAAATATAAAATCGTGATTTACTAAAAATAGTAGTTTGTGAAAACTATCAATAGTATAATGTTTGTGTTCCGCATCTCAATTTCGTCAATTTTAGCGCTAACCGAATAAATACATAATAATTGTTGTCATGGCACATATAGTGAAAACAAATGTTGAAAGAAGATGCAAGATATATAATTTTATGTTATATATGCGAAAGATAACAATGTACAATCATCGGATGCGCATTTCTGATAAAATACAAACAGCGCACAATATTACATCTATATTGCACATACTAATATTAATCAGTGCGATACTCGTCATGATATTATATCGGATTATGTTTACTTTTGTAGAGTTCGATCTTCTTGCTATTTCCGCGAATTAATTGGTGCTGAACGTAAATCTACCTGTGACGATATTCATAAATAGGTCTGATATTTAATTTGCCGTTACCATGGTAACATTAATTTTGTAGGAATATCTATATCCAAAATCATAGAAACAGTAGCGTACCTAGGATTTTCCACAAGGGGGGGGGGGCAAAACCGTCGGCCAAAAAATTTGACAAGCAAAAAAAAAGGTCTTCAAGCTCGTCAGGGGGGGGGGGGCATGGATACGTCTTTTGCATGGGTTGGGACTCGTCGGGGGGGGGAGCAGACTGCCCCCTCTACCCCCCCCCCCGTAGGTACGCTAGTGCATAGAAAATATACATGAATGAATAAAACGATCGAATTAGCATTTTTAAACTACTCTGTCAATCTACATTTTACTTCAATTATTGGATTATCAAAGTCTAAAAAAATGTGGCCGTTGCCACGGCAATACCTATTTTTTGTCTCGCCTGCATGCATAGCAGAGCAGGACTAAAGGAGCCACTTTTCCGGCGGAGGCGACGGTAGTTTTGATATAACAGCGTCATATCAACCTTGAAATCTTAACCAAGTTTACGTTTTCGAAATTTCGTTATAACTTTGAACGTATATAGGAAAAAAAATTAATGACACTTATAACAGTATTCAGGTATTACGGATCGTCTTGCACAAGTTTTAGATCACATGATTAAGGTCAAAGGTCATTTAGAGTCACTGAACTTTGGCCATATATATGGGGGTATTTTTTTCTTAATGTCATCATAACTTTTGAATTTTATTGATCCAGTTCATGATTAAACTTGAATATAAGGGTATTAAAGTATAATGGATCATTTTGCACAAATTTCAGTTCACATGATCAAGGTTATACGTCATTTAGGTTCGATGAGCTTATTATTTTATTATCACATGAATGGCGCTTTTGTGAATAATTATTAGTTTCAGTTGTTTCCAATGTTCTGCTGCTATAATTATTATGTGAAAATATGAATAATAAATGTTATTTGGTCTTTTGCATTGCAAGTTATAATTTTCATTCAATTCATTTTGCTTCATTACAGTTTTCGCGTTTGCTATTATCATAGGTCCATGCTGTTATATATCGTAGTCTAAGACGGGGGCCGGACAGCCCGACCCTGGGCAGCCCTGGACATACATGTATGTATTGCCAATGCCAATTTGGGAAATGCAATCTATATATTACAATATCTGCGCTGGACGCTGGTCATTAGCCTTTAGATTTGTTTGTCATAATGGTCGTGCGACTGCATTTCCCAACATGGCAATACATGTGATGAAATGAGCTTTAAGAATTAAAATGTGAACTTAAAGAACCTACTCTTTTAGTATTTCAAACATCATTCTCCACAGATGGAAACTCTTAGCTCATGCAAATGGTTACTGACCGATCTATTTTAATTTTTGGTCTAATAAACTGTTCAATTAACTGATCAAAGATACCGCAGTTGCATGAAACAACGCCTTCTACATTATAAAATTGGGAAAATGAGCTACGGACACTGACACAAGCCTTTTGATAGAAGATGCATGGAAGTGAGGGGGAGGGGAAACTTGCCCCCCCCCCAAAAAAAAAAAAAAAAAAAAAAAAAAATCAAGAAAAGGCATAAAACAACAGAAGCAAAATAATAGAAAGCTTGTTGGGGAGGGGGTTATTTAGTTATTTATTTATTTATTTATTCTTTTATTTATATATTTATACATATTTATTTATTTATTATAACCTCAATTGAATGTAAATATTGTAATTTAAAAAAACAACAATTATTAATAAACACAAATTCTTCCCTAAATTAAGGCTTTTGCTTAAAAGACTTGGTCAGTCAGCTCACGCACCAGCAGCGTAGCTAGGATTTTGTCAGCAGAGGAGCACGGGGGCGGGGCTTGGTATTTTGCAGGGGGTACCAAAATAGATTGATTCATATGCCATGAAATTTAGAGTTGAAAGTTAGAAAGTTACACAATTCGTAAGTGTAATCATGAACATTATTGTAATGTTAAAAATTTCAGAAATTTTTAATATTCTAACGTGGAAACGGAGCATTTAATACATATTTTAAAAAATGATATATAGGCTATTGATGCGAGCGCGAAACGCAATCTGATTTTTATATTCCAATCCGTAAACTGGACATTTTGATGACGTTTTGAAATAAAGAATGTTATGTATCTGTTATAAAAAAATCCAGCACAAGCCGAGCTGGCTTTTTTTTTAATTAGAAACGAAACATTCTAAGGCGCGATAGCTCAATCGGTAGTGAGGGGGTTTCGGATTCCGGTGGCCTGGGTTCGATTCCCACTTGGTGCGCTAGTGCCAAGTAAGGCATTTTAATCCTATAGGTCCCTCGGAGAGTACCTTGAGCCATCGGTCATCTGGTTGCTTGCTTAGAAGCATTCACGCTTTCTTAGCAAATGAGGTAAAACAAAAATCGTGAAATCATGAACAATGATCAGTATTTAATTATAGCATTTGATGCGAGCGCGAAGCGTGAACTGAAAATGTCGAATTAAACGAAGGATTTTAAACATGTTTTTAATGAAGAAAAATATGAATATCTTACTTAACAAAAACGTTGGGAGAGACTAAGAGCTAAAGATTGGACATACAGTATTCACATTTATTTGATAATGGACTGGATGCGACTGGATTCGGAGAAGTTGACACTTCAAGCAAGGTTTTTTTTAAACAGATAGCAAGTTGCTTATCTCATATATTAATGCCAGCGCGAAGCTCGAGTCGAAAATTTATTTGCCATCTTTTTGTAATCCCGTGTAGGGTGCTTATCTCGCTACACCACAATAAAATATACACTTGAATCGCGAGCAGAATACTTTGGGTATATTACAGCGGCGTACCCAGGATTTTCCAAAGGGGGGGGGGGGCAATTTTTGAGGATATTTCGTCCGCGAAAAAAAATTACAAGCAAAAAAAAAGGTTTTCAACCACAAATAAAGGATTTTGTACCAGAAAAAAAAAATCGTCAGGGGGGGGGGCAGGCCTGGGGTACGTCCCCTGCATGAGTTGTGACTCGTTGGGGGGGGGGGGGGGCAGTCTGCCCCCCCCTTACGCTAGTGGTTTATTATCTTGAAAACGGGATACTTTCAGCTCCATCCTTTCGGACACTACACATGACCTTAGGCAGCGGGGGGAGGGGGGGGGGGAAGAGGTAGTTGCGGCCAGAAATTTTGTAACTCGTTTTAAGTATGTACTTATTCATGTAATTATGTTAATAATTTACAGTATCTTAAATTTTACATTCAAAATGCCCCCCCCCCCCTCCCCGCTAAATTTTGCATGCCCCCTTTCGGAAAATATTTCTTCCATCTTACTTGAAAATTCTTTTAATATTTGTGACATTAGAAACGTTCGATATTCAATAGATGAACCAATTTAAATCGAAGAATTTAAGTTGTAAAAAAAACTTAGAACTATTGATAGTGTTCACAAACTTCTATTTTGAGTAAATCGCGATTTTTATGTCATATTGCCATATATGTGTGTGTAATATTCCACATTGAAATGCAATGCATATTTAGTAGACTTATAATTTGAAACTCTGAATAAAAATAATTCCATATCAAAGATAATCAAAAATATGATGATAATCCGTCAAAATATCAAAATGCGTGATTTCCGACAGTCTTTCAGATTTCACGCTAAAAATGATACTTTCACGCAAAAGTGCACTTGGCATCCGCCCGTACGTTATTCCTCAGTATTTCCGCAAGAATTTGAGCTGGGATGCAAAGAATTGACAAATTGTGCTATTCAATTAAAAACTCGCTTTAGAATGCACTTATATATGTAATTAAAAACTCGCTTTAGTATGTACTTATACATGTAATTATGTACATAATGTACGGTATTTTCAATTTTTCTTTCAAAACGCGCACCTGGTAGAATGCACATTGTCTCATTTCAGATAACATGAAGTGAGATATCTTCCATCTTACTTGAAAATTATTTTAATATTTGTGGCATTAGGACATTTACTATACATTCGATTGAGAAACGCATTTAAATCGAAGAATTTAAGTTGCGTAAAAAACTTTAAACTATTGATAGTTTTCACAAACTTTTATTTTGAGGAAATCGCGGTTTTATGTTTCCCTGTGCCATATGTGTGTGTGCAATAATCAAATTTGAAATGCATATTTATGAGACTTATAATTTGAAACTCTGAATAAGAATAATTGCATATCAAAGATAATCAAAAACACTAAAATAATCCGTCAAAATATCAAAATGCGTGATTTTCGAAATTCTTTCAGATTTTACGCTAAAAATGACACTTTCACGCAAAATTGCGCTTGGCATCCGGCCGTACGCTATTCCTGTGTATTTTTGCAAGACTATTATCTGGGATGCCAAGCATTAGCAAGCATTAACAAATTTTGCCGTCCAAAGTATAAAAAATCGTTTTGGCCGGTCTACTATTGTGGCAACGAGAGCATTTACGTCATACATTTTTAAAACATGATAAAGACTTAAATTGAATGCTATTGACTCTGATCAGAGCAAGTATGCAATATTATGTCTTCCTGGATGATTTGCGATGCTTTTTTGAACTGTGATGAACACCTTCGACCGATCAATATAAATTTTTCTCTTTGTGATTTTCTGAATTAAAATTTTGATATTCATCTTGAGGTCTTCCTAATGTCATTGTGAATGATAATCAGATCAGGAAAATTATATAAAAAGTAGGTTGTTGACATCACTTTATGAGTTGTGTTTATCAACAGCGACGAAAAAAAATGATTGTTAAAATTGAGGGCATGCCCACATCATGCCTTCAGAGCAAAACTATAATAACCATGTGCCGCGATTCTGTGCTTAAAAAACTTAAATAATTATAGTAAATATATACATAGGGATGCAAGAAAATTTTGTATTTCCAACGAGCTCAACACACTAAAAATCCTTGATTATGTTGTGCCATTTGAATTCATTATGTTTTTTTTTTCAATATGAAACTCTCGTTATAAAAGACAATTCACATCATGTAGTTGATACACACAAATCACTCCATTTGCTGATGTTATTTTCCACTCCACCTTTCTTCCATTTACGCACCCCACCACTCATTCACTCTTATTTCTTGCAGCATTCGTACTAAAAAAACAAGGTCAACATAAATAACGCATGTTCGTACTGGCATTAAAATATTAAGTTAGCATTTAATTCGTATAAATTCACATTACCTGTACAATTGACTTTGTAAATATGTGACAAGTTATTTCTTCACTCTTTCAGCTTTGTCAGTATTTGTATTCGTAGATCCTATTTATGACTTTCTGTAAAAGCCTTTGATTGTGAGAATGTAAATATTGTTTTGTAAGTGCAAAAGGGGGTTCTTCCTGGACGTTATATGATCTGGATATTACAATCATGTTACAGTGCTTACAGTTGTATATCTGAAAAACACTTTTTCGGATTGCACAATTAATGTCGTGCACTTATATTAATTACTCCTAAAGGTGGTTAACAAAGTTTAAAACCACGTATTTCATTCGTTTAAAAGATAGTTGTATGTTAAAAAAGAAGCCCTTTTTACGACGGCCGTAGAATGATTGATTTTAGTCATATTGAACCCTTTCCTTTATGATAATTAATACCAAATTACTCGAACAAATTAAGTGATAGATCAACATTATACCGAGGAGTGCATGTAACAATGATTAAGGCAGTACATTTGTACTTTAAAACAACGCCATCTATCGGTGAAATTGGTTAAGAGGACTAATATGATGATAGTACGGATGATAGATGCTGACCAGTGACAGGGACCTTTTTGCGTCACTAAGAAGTTTTCACAAAGCGACTTATGGAGGATTCGACAACAGAAAAAAATGTTGTCAAATGCCCTTTCTGACAAAGAACAACTATTAGTCTTTGTCGAAAATTTGTAATCAAAACAACTGTTTAGTCCTTGACTCTAGACAAACGACATATCTGCAAATTTTCGTCAGCTCAGAAATTTAGGACGAACTGCTGTTCCGGTTCACCAATGTTCGACAAAGACCTCTAAGCTGTCTTTGTCATTGGCTTTTTAAGATATTTCCCGTGTCCTTGAGATCTACGTACATCGCAGAGCGAAAAGTTCACACTGTCTCCTCTAGACCCTTATTATTTAATAAACCATTTTCTACCGTAACTATGGAAATAGAAGCTTTAAGAACAATGCATGTCCAAGCGAGTCGTCAACCGAGTGGTCATATTTGACATTTGAAAATTTTGAAACCGCAGGCGGGGTAGCAACCGCATTCCGTCTTCACGTTTTACATGATATCATTCATACTGCAATTATATTTTCAACTTTCTATCGTGTTAGTTTAATAAAAATGTTTATCTTCAATTGTACGAAACAAAGACATCTACACGTTTTTACCTGCAGGAAATACAGTGAGTTGATCGCAGTTTCTTTGTACATATTTATGTTGTATGTTCGTTGATTATATGATTAAAACGTGTTGAATACTTTTTGTCTACAAGTCATTTTGTACCGTATTCATTTTGTGTAGCTTACATTGTACTGATTGCAGGTCAGTGGTCATTGTTTATTTTATTAAAACTTATCTCTCCGTGACAGCACGTCTCGGGCAGCACGTCCACGGCCGGTGGAACACTTATAAGTCACAACCATGTTTGACCACCTCCCAATAAATTAACATGAAAACTTCACTAACTATATTTACGCATTTCCATGAGCATATTTTTTACTGGAAATTACGAATTAAAAAAATCATAATTATTATTACACATGATTCTGTCGGCGTTTTTTTTTCCGTTATACTTTTACTCTATGAATACAGACAAAGCAATGATACTTGCTGTATACGTACGGCTATTTTTCACTGCAAGAGCAAAATCTATAGGCCTAAGATGTAAATGTGTTAGTGAGGTTAGTACGCTTGTATAATTACACGGGTGATTCTAAGAGATTCTGGTATATGGCAAAAATATAGTTTTGAATAACAAATGCAAACGCATTCAACAACCAAACACAAAAATCATTTTAAATGATTTTTGCGATATCACTATACGTAGACAAATTAATTGTAAATCGCAAAATGACTTCATGATGAAAATGTTGGCGCCCTTATGTTACACGTTTTGAAGCCGGATGCCTTGTGATCGGTCCATGATCCGGTGATCCGTAATAGAGAATCAATAGAGAATACAGAAGATTGTGGTATTTATCTGGAACTGCCCATTGGAATCACCCATTATAAGAATTCATAACACCACAGTAAATTCATTAAACGGTTAGGGCTCGTTTGAATATGAGCCAGATAATTCTCAACGATAGAAAGCCAGTAACGCAAAACGGGCAAAATGTTTCTTTGTAAAAAGTACTGACCCTTGAACGTATCTCTCACGAGACAAATTCGACCAGGGGAGAGTTTCATCAACAATTTTGTCCGACAAGTTGTCAGATTTGACAACTTTGCCTGAATTTGATTGGCTGGGGAGCGCTGTTACTATGGTAACTGTCGGATAATATGGGACTTGTCGAATAAATCGTCCGACAAGTTCTTTCATGAAACGCCCCAAAACGGAATATTTGATGAATTATGGTGTTTCTGGCTTCCCATGGTTTGAATTAATCACACCCTTTCAGAACGTGGACAAGACTCCTGTCTTATACAAAGAGTAACGATTGATTTGAATCAAATTCAAATGGCGATTGATCTAAAATTGATATTCCTTATCTATACGAATTTATATCAATCAAAATTTGAGAATGATTTGAATATCAATCGCAAGTATGTGTAAGGCAGGGGCCCTGAGCTCCGCAACATGAAAGCAGCGATCATTCGCAAACTTGCAATGCATGTCAAATAAAGATCAACGTTGCATGCGCACCCTTCAAAAGATTATTCAGTATACCAATCAAAATTGTTGTTTCAAATCTGCATTTGATCGCAAGCCTTTGTGTTGCAGAGGCCTTGGTTAACTACATCAAATGTATGAACAGAATACTTATACTATCTACAAGAAACGTGGACTCTACCAAACCAAGCCAAGAAATACTTTGATTGTATAGACCGCAGCCAGTGGTGGGTGTGGTCAGTATCATGTGACCATCCAAAATCGCGTAACGTCACAATAATTTGGAACCAATCGGCATAAAGGATCGGACTCCGCAGTGGTAAAGAAGTGAGGTTTTATGAAACGTTTATAATTTTCGCACAAACCTTTGTTGCATTCATACGAGCACTAATTGAATAAATAGGTGTATTTTTCAAAGCTTTATCGTAATGCAATATTTACCATATAACGCTAAACAGATTGGATAAAAAGTGTTTGGATATGATCAAATAAAGAAGCAACAATAATGATGACGAAAGAAAGGTGCAATAAATTTGAGCTCAATGCAGATAAAATGATTTCCTTTTCATATCAATAAAAATGATTATGGATAACTTTTCCATCTTCAATATGATTTTCTAACAGAACTATCATGCAATGCCTTCCCTTTTCCATTTTCCTTATCAAACTCAATAGCAAAGAGATTATTAGTGCTTACATTTTTATCGGTAAACTTATCGAGAAATCTGTTGTCACAGACTTTTAGCTGCTTTCTGTTCAAGTATTCCAAACATAGTTAATATGTTAATATCCAATCCTCGAGTGGAGTTACATTAGGATCTTTAAAAACAACACTAAATGCGGTTGTCGGGGAGGTTGTCCATATTTACGAACATATATTCATCAAGGTATTCAGCTACGAAAAATATAATTTAATCTCTTGGTATAACTCTATTTAGGAAATATTTGGAAGATGAAGTTGTGGAAGTTAGTCTTGGGCTTGGTTTGGTTAGTCACCGTCAGACGAGCGTCGATAAATTACTGACACTCAATGGATCGATAGCGGTATCGCCGCTATCTGTCACTTGATTTGAATAAGCGAATCGGTGTCCATCATGGTCCGTGTGATGGTTGTTTTTATTTGAATACTGCTGGCGTTGGTTGTTGTGAAAAGGGCCTCCATTCAAATCGGCAAACACACCCGGTGGTGGTGCGTGTCGCTTGTTGATCAAAGACTGCTCACGTTGCCACAGATGTACATTGTGCCCAAAACTGAAGACCATGAACAGGATGGCTAATCCGATGAGAGCGCTAGACACGGTGGCGGGTATTGTTCGGAACTCAAGGAGAATATAAAGCATTAGAGCTGTGTCAGAAAAACGAGAAAATATGATATAAGTTTGAGTGGAATCTGAGCTCTAGCCGATTATGAATATAAATGTCTGTAGACCTATCACGAGTGTAACTCCAAATGCATACCTCCTGATGTTCAAACATTCTTTTCACAAAGAGAGAGTCCCATCAAAGACCGCCGAATTTTGGACAGATCTCTACTACATTCTTAAGTAGTTTTTCGGATGTACCCATGTTAATTAAGTGTTCTTTCAGACTTTCGTCATAGTATCAACACAATATTGTTCAAAACAGTCTTCAATGCAGTCTATGAGGGCATCGAACATCCAACGATCTTCAAGACGTCCCGGCCGGCTCTAAACGATGTCACTGGTCTTCAAATATTCTCAAAGACATTCTAATGGTATTTAACCAATCTCTCTACAAAAGAAAATCCCAGACCCCTTCAATATTATAGTGAATTTTCATGGTCTCCTGAATATTTCAATAAAGGGATTTTTAGAGGTCGTGGAGACTCTTAACAGATTAATCAACGGCAATCTATCTTGGTCTCTTAGCCACAATTGCCCAACATCTTCAACCAGAGGAAAGGGCCCACATTCAGTTATTGTTAGCTTGCTACCCATTACCCATAACAATACGAAGGTGTTATTGAATTTATTTGCTTGTCATTTTTAATCATCCATTCTTATTGGGTTAAATTAAGTAACCATTTTATTATACTTACCGACGAGGAAGATGGGTATGGAAACAAAGAAGGAGCACACAGCCAAGAACCGTGTTCCGGAGGTATTCTTTAGAAAGTCACAGGATCTAAAACAACAAATCACCAGACAACGGATAAAGTGATGCATGGCTTTATCAATAATTTATGAATAGTTGTAAGAATTAAGTCATGAAAAAATCCAATTACACAGATAGGATCACTTGTATTTATCTTAATTGAAAATTGTCATGGAATGGGTCCCTAATAAGCACCAAGAGATCTTATGGCACGTTGAGATGACAATTTTTAATAAACATTAGTTTTACACAGCGTAATATTTTCTTAATGAAGATTTCAAGTTGCAAGATGGACGAAGGGATGGTAATTCAGGAAGGTTATCAATGCGGCATAGCCATTTTTTAACATAGCAAAAGGGTCTCTCAAGATACTAAGCGGACCAAAAAACGTGTGGACACAATGTCATGCATGTCAAACACCTAAAATGGGGGTTGGAGATGCTTTTGGAAGCGTCTTATAACAAAAGCCAAAGAATCAAAGTTAGTATTTTCATCCGTGTATGATTATGTAGCTCATGAAAGCAGTCCCAGAGAACTGTCAAGAATAGGCAAAATAATTTCTTGATATCAAAATGACTAGATGGACCTACCTTTCTTCACCTTGAGGTAGCTTCAACATTTTCGCCGTAAAATAGCTCTGTCCTGTACAGACGACCACACAACATAAGTTCAGCATGAGACAAAAGCTAATAAGAACCACACCTGAGTCTAAAATGTCTGAATACCACCTGGTACCGGTGACTCCTTCTACAGCACCATCAGTCAATAACTGGCTTTGCATCGAGTTAAACTGAATTAGTAAGACGATGGAGAGAGAGGTGATGATGACGGCAATAAGAGCTAGGATTCCCATGGCGGTAAGAGACTTCTCCACACCGAATTCCTTACTTGTGAGTGTTGCACGGGAAAGGCTGAGGCTATGTGGTTTATGCATGGTTGTGAGGTCGTCCGTAGCGCTGGCAAGACGCGAGGAACGTCCCTGAATGACGCTTGCAACACTGTTAATGCCGTTGACGCCGTTGTTCGTTTGACTGACTGACCGATGGATGGTTGCGTGACTGACGTGACTGGATTGTGAAATTGGCGACGCCGGCGGCAACTCCATCATGAGTTCAACGTCATTGCTGCTGTTTCCACCGCTGTTGCTGACGTTGTTACTGCCGTTGTTGTTATTGAGAGCCTTTGGGCCGTCGACGTTGCTTGGTGGCAGATTCATGTCGCGGAAGTGGTTGGAGTGGTTGCTGTGGTGGTACTGATGGCGGTTGTGGTAGTGTTGATTGTGGGTGTGGGGTGGGTGTCTAGGGTGGATGTGATAGTGCTGACTAACGTGCTGACGGGGTAGATTAGCGAATTTGCTGATCATTTGGATGATCTTTCCGTACCCTTTGGAGAATCAAAGTCGGCAATTCCCCGTAAGGTCTGTAACATCGATCGTGTTTTGATTTTCCAGTTGGCGTTCAATATAGAGCACGCTAAAAAATTCACATGAACATCAGCGAAAAAAAGTACGCCATAACGTGGATGGTAAATTTGTTTGTCTTCATGGTCTTGCTCTGACGGGGTACCATCTTAGTCAGGTCATCTTGGCTTTAGTGACTTGATGATATGAAAGAGCGCCATCTTGAGTTTTTACAATCTGCAAGCTATCTTGAAGAGCTTCCACCACTAACATCAATTAGATAAGATTAAGCTTGGCCGCAACTCAAAAGCAACCTGCAAACAAAAGAATGAAATAATACGAATGGATGAAATCAAATGGAAAAAAAGTTGATATTACACGGATGCCCTTGGAAATACATCATCGTAAAATTCATTTCATATTTTATCGTCTTGCTTTGTCAGGTTTGGCAAACATATCGCTTATAGGTCACATTTACACACATTTCAGACGTTGTTATAATGCTGTACAGGTATATAATTATATTGCAATATTTTGCATCAAATTCCCGTCTTGATTATTTCAAACTCTTTAATATCATTAGTTTACCGGCAAAACGATTAAACCTATAGTATTCTTTGATCACGCAAACAACATCACTGCCATTTGTTTAAATTTCATGTACACTATGCTTCACCTTTTGTCTACATGTATATTGCACAAGCTAGGAAACAATACATCTTTACTTAAAAGATTGACAGACATGTAGGTACAGAGATAGCACGAGTGAATTCCATGCATGGAGAATAAAACTAGTTCGAAATTTAACAAATTGATAGATTGATACATTGGGAAAACGATAATGTTAAAACAAGCACAAGTGTTAGACAACAATTCTTGTCTTATACAAATAATACTACATTACTCCCCAACGTTAATAATAAACATTTCAGACATATTTGTAGACACATTGAAAATTGCTATTTTCCCCCTTCTTTTTAAGAGTAAATTAAAAAACACACATATCAGAAAAAGGAAAAAGATGGTATAAGGCAGAGAATACCAGAGAATGTTATGCTTTGGTTCAGTGAGTATATAAAATGGGACAGGGTAAACTTTCATCATCATTTAACATTTTTCCACGTGAGAACTATTAATCTCAGTCAAAATATACTCTTAAATAACCACAAAAACTATCCGTCAGACCAAGATAAAATAACTCAACTATTAAAAAAGAGTGTTGAAGTTCAATAGATAATCTAAGTGTTTTTTTTTTTTTTCTAGTAACCAAAATTGAGAAAAAATATAGATTTCCATTTAAAGTGCCCACTTAGCAATGCCCACAAACAATTTGTTGAAACAGTTAATACTATTTTGGTTATGGGGTTATATTTTGTTAATAATGTAAGGTGTTTGTGTGATGTAAAAGCGTCGGGTGAGAGAGGTTGAAATTATAACAAAAAAGTTAAACCTTTCTAATCTGTATATTCTACATGGTGGTATCTCTAGGGGTTCATCTCCTAGTCTAAGGACCTGCACTGAACAACACACCAACACATACCATCGAAAACTTCATTAGATTGAAATTTGAGTCATTTGGAAAATCCAATATTATTGAAGGGAATCATTATCCATGAAATACACCTGCAGAATGGTTTTGTCCAACGAATAATACTATAATATCCGGACATTTTGAATGTCATGGTCTGCTCACCATCCCTTTTTTCATTCGCGAGCCCGAATAGTTTGTTAATTTTCATTCACTATACAACAGTCTCCTATGTAGATCACCACCACCTACGAATCTAATTTCATGATACAGTACTCATGAGATTCTCTCTCCGAGCTGAAATATTTTCTATGAAGATAAATATACATTTTTACTAAAAAAAGAACAAAACAGTGCATTTTATGGAATACAATATTTGAGTACCGGTAATAGTTTGTACTACATTCATCCTAACTATACAGCATATTGAGACACTTTATGTCAGAGGTGTGGCATTAAAGGCATGACGATAAACGTTATTTGCAATTAAACCATGATTTTCACCCAGACTTTCAACAAATCAGAAATATTCAGACGCCGTGCGAGTTCGAAGTTTCTATTGGTGTCTTCTAATAGCCTTCCATCGTGCCATAGAGCACCCATATCATGCATATCTAAATCAGTAGATTATTGATTTCTTAAACATGTTAAACTACTGTACTTGTCAATACTGTTCAACTGATCCTGGTGTCTTCAATGGAAATGGTCACTGACGCGAAATGGTCTGACTGACTGTACTATTATGATGTTTCATTAGGGTGGAATGCAATAAAACGTTTCTTTTGTTGGCGGAAGAGAAAAATAAATTTTCAAGGTAGCAAAAGTAATGACGGACACACTTTATAGGAGAATCTTGTCATGTGCTCAAGAAATTCGTTCATCAAGAAAATGCAGGATTACATTCTCCATGCGGGTGAGGATGGAGAGAGATAGAGAAGTATCTTTGCCCAAAAAGGCTTAATTTACAACTTTGTGAAAAAGGGCTGGGTACGAAAATAGGTCGGAGAGGAAGGGAGGGAAGAAGAAGAAGAGAGAGAAAAGAGATATAGCACTTGAACTTGAAGGATGAGTTTTAGAAAAGGTGTTCCCTCAACAGACTTACTTCATATACTCATAACTCTATACTTTATTAAACAACAATAGCCTACAGCTAGCTTCTAGAAGTCATATGCAAAATTGCAAGAAATTGTTAAACTTGAGGGGGAAAAAAGCCACCGAGGTGGGTCACCAATGTCAGCAGTGTGATCAGTAACAATTGATTTCAAAACATCTTGAGAATATAACAACGATGAAAAACAACACCATCAAAAAATTGATTCAATGAAAAATGCCCCTCGAGTACCATACAGCCGAACTTGATTTCATGACGGTATGCTATTTCGAGTTTTCAGTTTCACCCCCATCGGGCGAGGGGTAAAACCGGTTTCGATCGCTCACAGTGTACAGCAGCTGTCGATATGAATGAAATCATGGATTTATATGACAGCAGTGATGGAATGGGAATATCTAGATTTTTTAACGAGTTTTCACATCATTATGGAAAGGAATGATGGATTTTGCTTTCGACATAAGATGATGACAACGGGAAGTTCGAGCTCTGTTTTAGTCGAGCAAACTATGGACAGTTTAGATGTAAGCGATCCATATTCTTAAATGATTTTGAAAAGGGGGTACATTTGCAAAGAAAAAAACATACCACATTTACGTACCTTTAAGCTCTATATCTTAAGGTGTATATCCTATGAAAAAAGTAAATCGTGTCTAGGGACTTCATTATAAACTCCGAAAACGCAGATCTTCCATGTCTAGAGATTATTATGATCTCCCCGGTGCCAAACATCAACATAAATAATGTCTGATTTGACAAAATTGTATACATTCGGATCCCCCTTCAAAATATCCAAAGTGGTATACGAAATAGCACAAAACGTCATGGTCATGATATTACAATTCACCTTTGCTATCCTCTCTCTTAATGCATTACCCACAACCTCGAGTAAAGGCTTCCAGATTTCATTTAAGATTATGCTGAAGATAATATATGTATGGTGCCAATAATGCCTTTGGTGCTCACAGATTACTTGCCCTTTTCCTCTTCTCAATCATTGAAGTAGGTGAGTACATTGTAGGAGTACAATTCAACTCGGAGTGGCGCCAGTGGGGAGTAGTTTTTTCTTTTACTCGTTCATGATTTACCCTGATTCGGAATTGAGCGATTTGCAGCTGCTGTTACACCATTCCGGGTAAAAATTAATTCGAAATCTGAATTTCTTCCTGACAAAAAGTTTATTGTAAAAATAACAGAAAATAATAAAAAAAATATTGCCGAGGGTTTGAAAAAAAATCCACCAAAGAATAAAAGAGTTATTAGAATTTTAATCATTTGACTTGTGACGTCATATGCTAGCAACTTTCCCACATATCGTATGGTAAAAAATCAATGAAATGTCATTTTGTCAGAAAAAAAATCTCGGAAAATTGAGAATGGTTTTTACTGCACCTTCAGTATATTAATAGACAAATTTTCACAGCCGTTCCTAAAAAGAAAATAAAAATAAGTCATCACGAACCACTAAAAATTGAAATTTATGTAATTCATATCACATAACATATGGGGTAGCTGCTCGTTTATGACGTCACAAATCCAAAACCTAAAATTCTAATAACTTTCTTAATCTTTATTGGAGTATCCTCAAACCTTCACCATTATTTTTAATCATTATTTTTTTGTTGCTATTTTTACAGCAAACTTTTCTTCAGGGTGAACTTCCCCTTTAACTCGGAATAGAGATGACTACTATGAGCTAGTAGTACTAGCTCATGCAATTCCCAGTCAAATTTGACTGCTCAGAAATAAGCGTGTATACCATTCTGATGAGAACACAGAGAGAGAGAGAGAGAGAAAGAAAAAAAATGGGGGGGGGGAATGCGGGGGTGAGAGATATGGAAAGTTCTCACGGAGTGCAGTCACATTTTTTTTTTCATTTTTCACGAATCCAACGTCGAGGCATGTGAATCCCTTTCAAGCACAAATAATCAAAACTTATCCGAATACAAATATAGTAAATAATGTTTATACTTGACAAAATAGAATGGAAAATAGAACTTGAAAAGCTCTATTCAGAAGCAGCTTCGGTCCGGAACCGAGGAATAAGAATACACCTTTCTTGGCTAGTTTACGATTTGTTGATTTAGCATTGTCTTCATTGCCATGGGAAAATAATTGAAATAAAAATCAGTGTTGCCATGCATTCAGCGAATGAAATGCAAGTGTACACACCTTTTCTCAGAATATAAATCACATTGGGCATAACGTGTGCAGGTGTCAATGAATTTAAAAAGAAATAAATACAAAAAATATCTGGATAAGTCCTAAATATATTTTTCGAGTTGTTGTAAAAGAATGCATGTCGAAACTCTTAGAAAATAACATACATAATGATCATGATGACAAAGGGATGTGAAATAACGACATTTTCAAAACTGTGTGCAAGCATGATTGAAGTCTGATTCTAGAGAATAATGTTGTTTAGGCCTACTAATCTGAAGAAAAAAAAATCACGCCACTCTTTTGAATAATGATTTAATTGAATTGACATGTCCCTTTTCACTTAGGATTTGGATTGAGAACAAAGAGGGTTATGAAATGGACAACGCTACATTTTCTTGACTTCATAGCATATTGACATGATATAGGCCAAATAAAGGTCCTGTTCACAAATATCACTTCAGATTACAATGATACAACGGTACACTCTTAAAATGTTGGGCAACATACTGTCCACACTGTCCACAATTGGTTAAAAATTATCCAACTCTGGGAAGTTTTCAATCAATACTGAGAGGTTTCACCCAAAGCACACATTATTGTTCAAAACTACCCAGAATTGGATAAACTTTTAACCAATTGTTGTGTGGACAGTATGTTGCCCAACATTTTTAAGAGTGTAAAGTTTTCCTATTTCATTTTTCTGTATGATCTGTCATCCAGACAATCTCGGATGTGAAGAACAATGTCGCTATACTACGAAAAGGAATAAAGGATATCCTACCCACATGCTTGGAACAGGTCGATAGCTGATGAATTCAAATGTCACAAGTATCATCCAGTATTATTGATTATTTTACTATTCACCGGCTGCGTTAAAGTATAGTTTTCGTTATTGTATCGTACTAAAAATAATAATAAAAGGAAATGAGACGAGAAATACCCGGGATAGAAACATATTATTACGATGATTATACACTATATGTTCTTGTTTTGAACAAAATGTTGGCGAATGCCAGTGACGTTCCAATAAATTCAATTCAATTCAATTCAATTCACTATATGTGATCAAAACCGCTGGAAAACAAATGATTTATCAGTACAGTTGCAAATGTCATATACCATTTTGAATTCATATATATATAGGTATTGCGGATGTGATTCTGATTACTTGGAGGATCTTCATTTTCAAACTTAGCCCGCTAAAAAAACTGTCGTTCACTGGAATGACCCCGGTCATTGGGCTTATACCAAAACATTATAGTGATGTGCCAGTAGGATGTATGCAACCTTTCGTGAAATGAAAATATGAGAAAATCGCACATTCTGTAAAGTGGAAGAAAATTCCTTTACAAAACTAGAAAGGCAAGTAAAATAAGAGCACCAATCTTAGCATGAATACCACAAATTGCCATATGCCCATATGCACGAAGCCGAAAAGGCCAATGGGCTACATATCGATAAAGCATCGATTGGCTTTATTATACAGAGTTGAATGTATACCTTTAAACAAGTCACAATTAAAGAATATAACAAAGGCATAACAATTACCATTATGAATATTCCTTCCAAAGTATTAAGTGGTCAGTGATCAAACTATATAGGCCTACGTCGGCTAAACATTGTTGACAAAAAATAGTCATCTTGCACCAAACACTTCATCCACCAACGGTACTCGATTCATCATCGGAAAATGGCAAACCTCTCGCAAGGACCAATTTCGATTATCATACCAAAAATATTATGCATTACAAATTGGAACACAAAAGCAATATTTTGGTGAGCAAAACTCTATTGAAGTTGTTCAATCGCTGGACCCTTGTTTGAAATACCTCCCCTATTCAGTACATACACGTTCTTTTTCTGTTAAGTGTCGTCTGTGTTCTCGCCTTTTGTAAATGAAGTTTGAATGACGATTTGAGGTAAAATACACACGGGTGGTACGAATGGTTCGCACGAACGGTTACAAGGGTTGTGTATATTGTTATTGTGGGAAAATGTAGCAGGATGTGATTAACCCTTTAAAGTGTAGTTCACGTTTTCTTTACTGTAGTCACGGCGGATCCAGGATTTTCCAAGGCATGCGCGTATTTGGGGGGGGGGGGGGGGGGCTTTCGGGGCCCGGGCCCACGGGTAGGAGAAAAAGGGGGCGCCAAAAAGAGGAAGGAAAGAGAGGGAATGAAGAAAGAAAAAGGAAAAAGGGGGAAAGAAAGAGAGAAGGAAAAAAAAGAAGAAGAGGGAAGGGGGAGCCGAATCGATGTTTTACTTCGGGACGCCGAATTGACGTTTGACATAGGGGGCGCCGAATTGAAGTTCGAAATACGGGGGTGCCGAATTGATGTTCGACCTAGGGGCACCGAATTAATGTTTAACATAATAGGGGGCGCTGAATTGATGTTCGACCTAGGGGCGCCGAATAATATGTTCGACCTAGAGAAGCCGAATCAAAATACGATATAAGGGGCGCCGAATTGATGTTCGACATAGGGGGGGGGGGGGCGGGCGCTAAATTGATGTTTACCGAGGGGCGCCGAATTTATGTTTGACCTAGGGGGCCCGAATTGTTGTTCGACCTAGGAGCGCCGAATTGATGTTCGACCTAGGGGTGCCGAATTGATGTTCGACCTAGGGGCGCCGAAATGAAGTTCGATATAGGGGGCGCCGAATGAAGTTCGATATAGGGGGCGCCGAATTTATGTTCGATCTAGGGGCGCCGAATTGATGTTCAAGCCAGGGGGCGCCGATTCTGTGTTCGACATAGGGGCGCCAATTTGATGTTTGTCCTGGGGCGCCAAATTCATGTTCAACCTTCGATTGCCCTTTTTCACGTGATTATGAAATAAGATTATTCAACGTGCATTAAAAGGCACCTATTATTGCCTGGCGGGGAGGGGGGGGGGACATTTTCCGAATAGTTCACAGGGGTATCCTGGATATGGGTCTGCAAAGGGTGCATTTTTGTACAGGAAAATTTTGAGAAGGGTCTTCACTACCAGATAGAGGTAATTTCGTTAAAGGAAAAATTTGACAAGAAAAAAAGGGTCCTCACTTGCGTATGCATGACATATTCCCCGACAAAATATTTGTATGCCTCTCAAGGGGGAGGGGGGGGGGGGGGCACGGGCTGGTGCCCCTATATACCTGGATCCGCCACTGACTGTAGTACATGTCAAATTCACCTAATTTGCACTTAAGAATATTGATATTTTATGTTTTTCGTGTTTACTTATATTTCAGATATGCACATGAAGTGTAAATGACAGAACTATATGAAGAGAATCAATAACATACAAATGAACCACTGAAAAATAGAGCGAAAATTTGAGAAAGAAAAAAAAAATATCCCAACACATACGCTAGGTATGAAATAAATCCCAACAGCGGAGACAAAGAATATATCCTTACTTACACCATGAGTAACAATTTACCTATTCATGCGTCTTTTATTTTACAACGTCATGCTGATTTAATTTTTCAAATGTTTATAATTATGTATAATTTTTATATCGTTTAGAAGGAGAAGCTATTAGAAAGAGCGGGATAGAGTGACGCAAAGTTTTCAAATATCATTATGAGAAGTAGGGTGAATCATAGAAATAGGAGAAAGCATGACTCCGCCGGGGGAATACTGAATATCTTCTGAATCAATTCATAATATTCTGAGGAGGGGGACTTTATAATGCATGCCACGGGCCTATGACGTCACATCCAGGAGAAGCACACTTGATAGATGAATATTCATGATGCCGGCACGTGAGCGAAGGCATTGTTTTTCAATCGATGCTGTGAGGCAAATCGCTAAATAGAAATATACAATATACTGCCAAACTTTAAGCCTGCTCGAAGATAATGATATGATGAATAAAACACAATCAAATGTACAGCCTTTTATATTATCGTCATTAGTCGTCTTTGTCTGTCCCTCATGCCCAAACCTCCTCCAAAAATGGGTGGATAGGGCAAAGTGTTTCTTGTAGGTAAATGTAATAAAACAATTTACAATTACCGTGATTCCAAAATATAAATACTATGTCATCAGAACATGCCCAGTTAAATGGCGACAAAAAATCTGGTTGTCCGGTCAGTATGGACTCATTATACGCATGACCTCCAGACCTTGTTATTCACCATAAACTCTATTTTGAATATACCTGTGTTATTATTATCTACATGTAGGCCTTCGTTGGTGAAGACCTAAATAGATTTTCACATTCCAAATGTATTTACTTTGACACCTTCCTTTCGTTCTTACTGAAGGTGGATCGTGCAAATTTATTCAAAACAAGAAAGCGAGAAAGAGAGAGAGAGAGAGACGGGGGGGGGGGGTAGTTGACATCAAACTTACATGACTTGTCAGTAAATAAAGCGACAGTGTGAGAGATGAGGAAGAACAATCCTTTCCGGTAAGATGGCAATCTTTTTGTTTACTAATCAAAGTTCAGGTCCATGTATCATATGAAGCCGTATGTCCCATCATAATAGGTCCATGGTCCCATGCATCTTCTAACAAAACAAAACGTTGTTTTTTTACATTTTCCATTTTCGAGCTCCAAAATACATTATGATTCTAGTAAAATCCAATGTTAACAATCTTTTAAAAAGGGATTGGTCAAAGCAGGGATACAATTTCCTTGAGTAAACCAAGTGCTGGTAACTCTTTGGATAAACTTATAATTTTAAGGTGATTTCTGGATTTGCTCTGGTTGTGTCAGTGAAGATTAACACAGATTTGAAATAAATGTCAGGTATAATATAGCTCGACCTACCTACTTAGTACGACATTCTCGACATTAAATACTTCTAAATCACGATTAATGAGACAATTTCGATGATAATGAATGATTTAATCAGATATCACGTAAAGACAGATCGAGATCAAGCTAAAAATGACCAATAAGCGCTCAGTGTGAACGATCCTCTTCGGCGCGGCTGAGGAATTGAAACCCTCCACATAAAACATGCATGTATGCAGAGAGGTTGACGGTATTTATACAGAAAAAAGGGGGTGAGGTGAGGATGGTCAGTTTGCACAAGGTTTTAAGAAAACACACTCGTCAGGTTTC
Source organism: Lytechinus pictus (assembly GCF_037042905.1). Lineage (NCBI taxonomy): Eukaryota > Metazoa > Echinodermata > Echinoidea > Temnopleuroida > Toxopneustidae > Lytechinus > Lytechinus pictus. The sequence continues at coordinate 22,205,618 of NC_087249.1, forward strand.
GCATAAAGATCATTCTAGGACGATATATCTACATGGAAAGCAATGGAACAAATTGCTTTGCAACGGTGTTCGAATGTTTATTTACTTTTTTTTCTTCAGTTTTCTTCCCGCAGCTTCAAGCAGCACCAACAGGGTAGCCCTTATCTTCCCGGGGGGGGGGGGGGGGGGGGGCCACTTCCATTCACGAGTGGATACCATGCGCGACCATGGGGTCTCGAAAAGCACCCTAAACACGTAATTTCCATATTCTGAAAATGCACCCCTTAACAAGTATTGGCGTGTGAAACCCTACCCTTAACAAGTATTGGAAACAAAACGATCCTCTTGGCAAATATTCCCTGAAATGAACCCCTAAACAAGTACAGGAATGTTTTTATTTTTACGGGTCCTTCGGTCGTCGGCTTTACCTTATTTGGTTTAGTACGACCCCAACTTCTACACCTCGCGCAAATCGGACTCTAAACACGAAGTGTTGGGGGCAAAAAGGACATCCTTTATAAAACATTTTAATTTTGTTTAATCATCCCCGCAAATTCGACCCTAAACACGTAATTTTCCTAGCGAAATAGATACCCTTTTTCATTATTTTTGTGTTTTTGACACCCTTATCACGTTACGTACGTAACGTGCCCTATCGTGAAAAAGACATCCTTTTTACGTGTTTTTTTGGTCGCGCATGGTATCCACTCGTCAACGTAAGTGGCCCCCCCCCCCCCGGGCTTATCTTACACACCATTTTAGTTCTAAGGCTATATACCTCAAACTTGTCAAAGAAATCTCAACGTGTTCAAGGTGGCACCCAACCCTGAAAATACACTATGATTTCGATAAAGTTAAATCAAACGGACGAAACACTATAAATAACATCGAAATCGGATGAAAATAACGTTGTACAATATTTCATAGTTGTCTAAATTATTCGGAAATTATTTCAAGTATTAATTTCTACTCATTTCTAAAAACTTAACACCTAAAAAATGATTGGTAAGATTAACCAGCCACTTGTTTGAGATATCGTATTAAGTCTTAATCTTGCATTTAAACCATCCTTCTTTCTGAACATTGAGCTGGAATTTGTCTACTTCGTCATGTTCGTCAGAAGCAACCTTGCTATAATCATGGACCTATGTTTTAGCATTTCAATGCATGGCTTCATCTCAAAAGCTGTCAGGGGGTAATTTTTCGTTCCGGTGTCGGGGCACGATGAGAAGAGCATTGATATGACCATGAGTTGAAACCGTAAACACAACTGGTTACATATCGATTAGAAACTTTCTTATTATATTAATTATTTTGCTCTTAATTTTAGTCGAATGTCGCCTGCATGTTGTTACTGAGTGGGCCAACATGAGCATTCGCATTGTACACGTTGAACACGTTAAAGGACAAGTCCACCCCAACTAAAAGTTGATTTGAATAAAAAGAGAAAAATCCAACAAGCATAACACTGAAAATTTCATCAAAATCGGATGTAAAATAAGAAAGTTATGACATTTTAAAGTTTCGCTTAATTTTACAAAACAGTTATATGCACACCCTGTTCGGTATGCGAATGAGGGGATCGATGACATCACCCACTCACTATTTCTTTTGTATTATATTATATGAAATATGACATATTTTGATTTTCTCGTCATTGTCATGTGAAACAAAGTTTCATTCCTCCTGAACACATAGAATTCCATTATTTTTAACATTTTGTGGTTCAAGCAAGGGGGTCCTAATTGTCAAATTCGTGAAAATTGAAATATTGTATACTTCAAACAATAAAAAACAAAAGAAATAGTGAGTGAGTGACATCATCAACTCTCTCATTTGCATATCAGTGAGTTGAGCATAGGACTGTTTTGTGAAAAATAAGCGAAACTTTAAAATGTCATAACTTTCTTAGTTTACATCCGATTTTGATGAAGTTTTCAGCGTTATTCATGTTTGATTTTTCTCTTTTTATTAAAATCAACATTTTTCTGGGGTGGACTTGTCCTTTAAGTTATACAGACGGATATGGCCTAGACTTTAGCTTTGTAGTTTTTCGCGGGTTCCTGGGATACGGGATTATCTTTACAAATGCCTCCATGCAAATACGTATTGTTAAGAAGATATTAAACTTATTTACGTTTACTCAATTCTGAGTCATAGAAAAAATACACAGAGTCAATATGTTCTAATTCAATCTGGTATAGTTTTAGATGTGTTAGACTGAAAATCACGTAGTACAAATACAGTCTAAAAATCAAGGATTTAAAATAAATCCAGATCGGCTGTGAATAGTGACAAGCCGAATATTAGATTTAGTTTTATACTTGGTAGATTTAAATATAAATCTAAAAGATTTGATTTTAAATCTTTTGAGATTTGAAAGTTAATCCTAAAGATTTAAAATAAATCACAAATATATACCAGTAATCGGAAATTCCCATTACAATCGAACCACTTAAAAAAATCCAGTCCACTTATTTCCAATTTTAGACTTTCAAAAAGAACGCACATGATAATGTTTTTAACGAGTAAACTACTTTTCAAAACTATTTTGAGCACGCTGAAGGTCTCCCATTACGTAATCATTTTCTGCATACATAAAGTAAATAAGGAAGGAAAGAAAATGGTCTCGCAATCTTGAATTCTTCAAAAGAAAGTACTCAACGTGGAATCGTAATACTATGTATTAACGTTTTTCAGACTTTTTGTCAAACTCGCTTTGTAATGCGTTTGTGGCAAGCACAATGACGATAAGAAGATTTTGCATTAAACCCTTGGAGTGAATTGATCTAGGGGCCTGATTAAAATAAAATCCCAATGGAATTTCTATTCTCTTGTGATTTATAAACGAGAAGCGAGGTCCATATGCCTACAGCATTGCAAATCATATTTCAACTTCTATATATAGTGTCGGGGATAGTTCTAAAGCACGTAGTTATGATAATGTTTTCTTTAAAACACCATGCTACCAATGTTCTCAATCAGAATGAGGGTTGCCCCTAACCAATTACGAGTACATAATATTATGTTTTAATGCTGATTTAGATCTATTTGCTAAGTTTCAATCATTGAGTTACAATATGGTCATCAAAGTTAATCATGTTCATATATCAGCAGTAGAACAACTCATGGCTCTCCTTGACTATACTACCAACAAAAGACAAAGATACATCCAACGCCTACGATAAACAATCATTCAATAACGAATTCAGTTTGTGTGTTTGATCACATACAAACTGTATTATGTGATCATAATTATCGAGGTTGGAAGACTCACAATAAGTATTGTTTTCGTAACCTTTATCTATCACGTTCAACTACTTTTGTCCTTTCTTGGAATGTGACAATGGAAATGACATCTATTCTGGAGGGGGGGGGGGGGGGGGGGTCAGGAGTTCAAAGGGACCAGCGCCCGTTTTATAAAGACAACTGTTTTAACTTTTCCATTATGGCAACTGCAATGGTAACCTTGATTTTGATTGGATGCTGAGCCCGGCCTGTTGCCATGGTAGTTGCCATAATGGCAAAGTTACAACAGTTGTATCTGTTTATATGAAACGGGCCCCATATCCTACGCTCAATATATATTTATTTTGATAAAGTAGGTCGTTATGCGATGAAAGTATTATTTAATACTATTCACAATTTTAACGATAATTAAAAAATATAATTTCATGGAAACGGTCAAAAATCCATAATCTGAAGTCCGATTTAATTTTGGGCTAAATCAATTATGGAAAGCTTGATAATGCATGTCAAATTTATAATGTACATGTAATTCACGCTTACCCGTTAACCCCCCCCCCCCCCCCCGGGGGGGGGGTACTTAGATTTGGTTTGGAAGGGGGTGTGCGGCTGAAGGCTCAAAACCCATACCCATATTTATGGCTCATTTTGGGTAAAAAGGTACCCAATATTAGGGAGTTTCATAAAAAAGGACCCATGTTTAAGGGTGGGTTTAAGAATTCATCCAACAAATAACTTTCAATTTCCATTCAAAAATGCATTTTGTTTTTCTCTTTCCCTGTAATTGGGACTGGTAGGAGAAAAGACACACAGCAGAGATGTAAGCCACGAAAAAAAAAACCCTCCTGAAATGCATGAAAATGCCCTCAAAAAGCACCAAACCAAAACATCCATACAAGAAGATTTTGCACCTAAGACATTGGAGGAGAATATGGACCCATGTTTAAGGCCAGTATCCAAACATTGGGGCCATGTTTAGGGATTTTCCAGCATAAAACCATATACCCCATGTTTAGGGATTTCTTCCAAAAGAGCGACCCATTCCAGAGGCACATCCCCGTATGCATCATATCGTGAGTACCCCCTTCCCCGGGCCCGTCACTTCATATAATTTATGTCTCATGTATTTTTTTCTTTTTTGTTCGTTTGTTGTTGTTTTTTAAGCAAAACCCTTTTCCATCATCTATTATGTTATGATTTGTATAAACAAAAATAACATTGTATCTGTTGATTTTTTACATGTTTTTATGAGAGATATGAAATAAATGAAACCGAGAGAATGAAAATGAAAATTTGTGTCTACATTGTATCTTCACTGCAGTGTATTATTTCGTGTATTACTGGTGTAGAAATTCTCCTTATCTTCAAATGTGCCTAAGAATGGATGTATAGGCCTACTTAAAGTTTGCCTCACAACTGGCTATCCATAGTTTAACCACAACTTTGGACCAGTTCACTGTCAGACCGCGTATAAAGTTAAATTTGAGTTCGGGATAGGGTCCTTAGTGTCTACAAATGACCTCTTCAAACTTGTAACTTTTCGGCATTAAAAGAATCCCAGGTAATCTTGTAATTGTCTAGTGTTTGTCGTTAGTAAACCGCAAACGTGGCGAACGCGTTTTTGTGGTTTTACAGACAATTATCGTTATGATTGGAATGGCCACAGCCCCGGGGCAAATGATGGATTATAATCCATAGCTTCCACTTCTTTTCATGCAATTGGCGCGAAAAAAATAAATGTAGAAAGCAGAAGTATAGAAGGAGAAGGAGTATGATAATTAGTGAAGACCTAGTATTACTGATCACTATGATATTGTCGTAATTAAAACAACAACAACAATAATAATAATGATAATAAAAAAAATAAACATAATATAATAATATAATAATAATAATCATAACAATAATAACCATAACAATGATAATTAATAATAATGATAAATAAATAATTATAATAATTATATAGTATCATGATGATCTTCATGACCATCACCATCATCACATCATCATCATCATCATCCTCTTCGTCATCATCATCATCATCATCACCTCCACCACCACCATTATCATTGGCAATATCAGCAGCAGTAACTAATCAGCAAAGCTCCTGCTGCCTTCCTGTATTAAGAAATAAAGAACAGTAAGTTCATCTTTTCTGTACACTCTATACTCTCTGACAACATTATTTTAAGTTCTGGCTTTAAAAGGAAACAAGAGAAAGTACCAAACACACAATAGTGACTGAGCGAGGTTAAAATGTTATAAAGCGGAAAGGGGTGAAACAGACAGAATACCAAGACATCATAGAAAGCATTCTACAAAAGTCGGGACAAATGTAACCATGGGAACCATACCTTCACTCATTGAATGTGCTCCCGGTGATCGTCGAAACGGAACAAAGGTCACCTAAACTCTGAGACGATGAAATCAAGACAACACACCCGCTAGATCCTCTTACAATTCAAACTGGAGATAAAACCAACTTCATACTCCAATATGGTTGTGAATCGTCCCCAATTCTATTCAATTCGATGGATGTGTTTCTTCTTCATAGAAATGTTACCGATGACGCTCATCTATCGTGCTTTAAGTCATTGAAAGATGATTCTATGCCCTGTGCTATAAAGCTCGTTGCGTTCTGCTCACGGCGAATCAAGTTCAAAGACGAATATTCCGCAAGCATTCTGATCACTGATCTCGGATGCTTTCTGTCTGCATCTTAACGTGCCCCGACCTCCAATAACTTAAACCCAGGCACGCATGCATGTACAGGCGGACAGGGGACGCTGTGGCGAGGGGACCTCAAAACTCGCAGGGGGTAATACCTTCTCACAACTAGTATTCCAACCGCTTGTCATTTAAAATCATGTTTGGCGGGAGAGAAGCAACAAGCATCTTCAACTTCAGTATACCAGTCTCTTTAATTCAATTTGCGAATATCGTCTGCCAAAACTCCTCCGTAATAACATACTCCATAATTGGTCATCATGAACGTTCTTTGAACACACACAGAATATTTTCTCAGGCCTGAGGTAGGAAGCTATTCAGGGTAAATACCGAGAGCAAATCGCAGTCTTTGAAAGGTTGGCCCACAACAATAGCCAGGCCAGCAATAACAATAAAAGGGGCGACAGAAGTAATAAAAGAAAGGAAACGAAATCCTATCAGGCCCAGGCCTGTGCTTGATGTGCCAGTAAGCTTGGGTATTGTTACCTCACTGATTTTCAAACAATTCTTTTTATACCAAGCTGAGCGTGCCTTCGAAGGACGCCGATTTTGTTTGAATATCATTCTTATCCCATATCCTATCCCTTTACTTGGCGTTGGTATTTATTAACGCGCGTTGATCTTGAAATATGTCTATATTATATGTGGTTTTACTTTTGTGGTTAATAACTGTAAATTTTTCCTCCAACAAAGCGATTGAAAACAACCCGTGCACAAAAATAATTTGAAAAGAAGCATTCTCTCGAAATACCGGTATTATTATATTGAAAAGGTGGATACTAACCAAAATGTACCACATCCCTGAAACACGTGTTTAAATCGGAAGTTATGATCGGGGCAACGATAACAAACTTTTGGTATGATGATAAATATAATTTCTAGTGGTTTTCTATGTGTATTGGGTACTAATGATACATGTCTTTTCCCTTTTCATTTTACACATGCAGAACATGTAGACGACGAATATTTCCTCTTTTTGGAACATATATTGAGAAGTAGAAAAAAGTTTAGATATTCACAACGTTCGCTGTATATGCTTGCAATTTTGAATTTGTAAAGACCAGCATTACTTCTTTTCTTAAAGGGGAATCCAGCCTTGGCCATAAAATGTTGTGTTTGGAAGGAGAAAAATAAATTAAACAGAATGATGAAAGTTTGAAAGAAATCGGACAAGCAATAAGAAAGTTATAGCTGCTTTAAAATTGAGATCACTAATACTATGTAGATTTCAAATTGGCAACTGGATAAGTAAATTATGACAAGGGGCAAGGACAACATTCCCATAGGCCATGTACTTTATTATCAGGGATTTGTGGTTTTCTCCTAAGTACCCATTCCCCTGGGGCTGTAATCTAAATATAACCCAAGTAGTATATTGTTTTATGTCCTCATGAAATACAAATATAATTTGGAATAAAACTTTTGGGAAAAATTACATTTTAGCCAGAATATGTATTGGAGTACATGGAAGAGTAGTCCTTGCCTTACATCACTATGACATCACACATGCGGCCAATTTGAAGTCTCCATGGGTATAGCGATTACCAATATTTACAACTTTTAAAAATTCATAACTTTCTTGTTGTTTGTCCAATATTGTTCAAACTTTCACCCATCACCTTGTCTGATTTTTATTTTCCTTACATAAACAAGTTTTTATTTGGGTTGGATTCCCCTTTAAATATCAACCTGAAAAACAGTTTATTATACTTTCACCGAATGTTCCATCTTATTTGGTAGTTTAACTATGTATCTGTAACATTATGTTAATCTGCCCTGCTTGTGTCAGTAATGTGACCATGTCCTGGGCTCTCTTTTGTTCTGTAAATGTATATGTATTGTCATTCTTACACTGTTCCTTTATTGCTTTTCGCACAGTAAAGTGATGCAAAACAACAACCTGAAAATTATTTTTTAAATGTAAAAACAAGTGTCGCCCATAAATTAAAATCCAAATTGGCCTACTTTACAATGTAGGTATCATTCAACATTCACATCGATCTTCTCATTTAATATCCCACTCTCTTCCCCTTTCTCTTGTCTCCTCTTTCTTCTGCCCTTATCTATAAAAAAAAACTCATGTCATCTCATAATTCGCCAGTTTCATTTAAGACCGAGTCAGTGGAGTAATAAGCCAATAAGTGATATGGCACATATATAGGGGATTTTTTTGTTACCTATTGTTACAAACAAAAAAAAAAAAAAAAATCGTTTTTTTGTGATAGATTTTGACATAATATTCAGAAAATGATATCACATTTCACCCCTTTCAATCTCCTTTTCTTTACCTCTCTGTCTTTTTTTTTGCTTGGTCCTGAAACTTTTGATTTTGATTTTTTTTTGGGGGGGAGGGGGACATGGTCCCCATCTGTACGCCAGTGTAACGAGTAGTTTCGAAGGCTCCCTTGAAGACCGAGTGTTCTTTTATTGTGTCAATTGATTTGTCTTCATTTAGCACTTAATGTTTTGTTGGAAGCCTGTTATTGTTGTGCCGAGACGAATAATCACCTTTTCTTCGGGACCACACCCCAAATCGATATTTCGTTAATACCTTCCAATTCTTTGTAGTCTGGCCACTGGCTTGAGAGGGACAATAAAAATTTGTTATGTAAAAATGCCCTCAAAACAGAAGTGTGCCCTCTCTTTTGTAAGTGAAGACCTTTTTTTTTTTTTTTTTTTAATTGCCAAATTTTTTTCTCGATAAAATTCCCCTTTTTTAAATAGAAAATCCTGGTTCCACCCCCGAGTCTGGCATCAAGCTTTTAATCTACTTTAGTAGGGACTCTGTCCCAATCGTTTACCTGGTTCTGACTATATCCCCATGTCCCCGTCAGTGGTGTCGATATCACGGTTTGCGCCAGGGTCAGGAGGGGGTTGACCATAATGTGTTGATTTAAAAACAAAAACAAATTATGTGTTGGTAAAGGCATTGTGTAGTTATACAAACTAGTCATCTTTTGGAAATCTGTTCGACTCGGGCAGAATTCGACCTTGATGTAAATTACACGTTTAATTCGACTTGGTCGATTCGACATTTGGAAGGTCGACTTGAGCAGTCTCCTCTATGTCTTCATTTCTCTTCCATCTCCAATAGAAACATAACCGCTGCCCTTGTGACACCTAAACCATCCCTGGTAAAAAAAAAGAAAAAAAAAGAGGGCTGGATTCCTCCTTAATAGTCTTCTCATTTCTGTTGCGTCAATTGTCTAATTCTCTCCCCTCGCTCCTTGATATCTCTGTCCCTCTCCATCTACTCACTCTTGTATGCATGCTCTCTCCAAATACAATTTCTTTCACAAGATTTCTAGCTAAAATAACAATGATGAAAGATTTGGCTTGCCAGATAAAACAACCATTAAAATAATTTTTTCTCAAAATATTGATTTCACAAGATTACTAAAGAGAAAAAGGGCATAAGAGAATCTTCCTACTTGACAGAAAATAAGAATAAATCATAATTTTCAAGTGTTTCCAATGTTTGAGAAAATGTTTCCAAATATCCATTCAAAGTGTTTTCGGACATTGTAACTAGAAAATGCGTTCAGAATAACAACACATCACACATGAATATGATTTGATAAAACAATTTTATAATTTCAAAGTTAGTACAATATCACATTATTCCCCAACTCTGCTGATACACATATATCACACTCACAAACCATATATTGTTTCATAGAACAGAAAAGAAGATTTTGGCAATCTTATTTTTTTTCAATAGCATGACAAAAGGAATTTCTGAAGTGATTTGAAGAATGAATAATTCTTATTTTTTATCATTACTTATAAAAAATAATGAAAAAAGTCAGGAAAAGTTTATATTTTTCTCAGGGTATTGCAGTAAATGCATTAAATATGTGAAACATTAAGAAGTCACAAATTTCTTTTATTTATATTGTGGAACTAGATGATATTGACTCTGAACAGTCTCAAATAATGCCCTCTGCATTGGCAGACTATACATGTAAAAGTTTTTCAGGTTTTCAAAATTTTTTAATGATGAAATCAGTTCATTGATAATAACAAATGCATCCATTAGGCAAGTTTGCATTTAATTTGGTAACAGGTTCTTCAGTTTGGCAAAATCTACCTGTTTCATGAATACATTGATTACTGTCACTATTGACATGTTTTAAAAATTCCACAATATCACTGCCACTCTTACATAAATATATATGAACAAAGATTGAAGTCGATATAAATCTTTGGAATGAGCCATTTTCAAGAATGTATAACCCCTATGCCTTTTGAGCTTGACACTACTCAGACCATTATACCTTTCATTTAAAGGAAACCAAAATACAAGGAGAGAATCAATCTTATCACAAAGAATAAAGTGAGAGGAGCAATTTAAAACATGTTTCATCAAAATCGGTTGTAGAATAAGCGAGTTATGGAAGTTTGAATAGTCTTGTTGTGCTTTCTATGGGGATCCTAAAATTGGCAAACATGCTTCAAAATGGCTGATTTTGTGGACAACTCTCCATTTGTTTTGTACACCAATTTTCCCTTTCATTTTACAGATTTCACATTATATCCTCCTGACCTTGACATATGTGGTGTGAATTATATTTTCCCCTGACATATGTTAAGCTCAAGAAGGAGGCTCCTCGGCAAGCTGGCCTTATGGAAGTGTGAAATACACATTTCTGTAGTAGTTAAATTCCTCAGTAATGAATACAATTTATTCTAATTCATATTAATTTCCTGATAACAAGTGTTTTCGTTGGATGTCACACATGTGATAAAATACAAATGGATACTGTAGCAAAATGAGGTAAACATCCTGACTGTGACATAAGATGGCAGATTTTTTTTGTTGTGGGTATGGAATGTACATGTACAGTATATTCCGTCAATAGGCAAAGGTAAATAAAATGGTTTAATACTCTCCCGTCTTATGCTCCCGGATCCTGCAAGCTGCCTGGCCTTATGAACTTGTGAAATATACATTTCTGTAGAGGTCAAATTCCTCAATATGAATACAATTTATTCATAATTCATTTCCTGATAAGACAAGTGCTTCCACTGGATGTCTCTCAAGGAACAAGATACACGTCACTGACACTGTAGCAAAATGAGGTAAACATCTTGACTTTGATATAAGATGACAGGTATGGAATGTACCTGTACATTATAATCATTATTCTCCCTTCACATGATAGTGCATTCCTTCAGACATCCAAATTAACCAGAATCCACAACTTCATTCCTTCTTCCAAATTAGCATTTTGACCAGTGTACTCATTCATAATGCTGTTTGTAAAATTATGCATGACTTTACAAGCAACTACTTGATGTTTTGGGGCTAAATGAGCTACATGAAATTGCACCTGGTGTTAAAACAATCTGGAACTGAATTTGGGATTCTCCTATTTATTTCTTGACAAACAATGAACTTTACATTGAAGTATGAAAAAAAAACTAAACTTAACTGATAACTTAGCTAATGATGTGCGTTAATATGACTTGAGAATCTTATTTAGCAAAAGAACATGTTCAAATCATTCATAAAGTCATGAATAAGTTTACAGAAAGCATTACAAAACTGTTCAAATTTCAATTCATCCACGATCAGTACATGCATCATAATCACCAATCTTATAAAAATCCTCGCCAAATTGTAGACTACCACTAGAAAAAGTCATCAATTCATCTTGGGTTTTGCAGCTCCAATTCTGATTTTTCTTTTGCCATATTTTTTCTTTCGAAGACGCCACATGTGGGACAGAAGAGTTGGAGAACCTGAAAAATAAAAGAAAGAAAATAAAGTACAGGTTGAAATTTTCACTTTTTTCTTTTTAAATGAACAAATTGGAGATCAAACTGACCAATTTACTCTTAAAGCCAATCAAAAGACACAATAAAGTGACACATACTACTTATACTACTACTACTACAGTGACCACCAACAATACCAGAACCACAACATCACTACATCATTTTATTTTACTACCAATCCAATCCAATTCATCCAGTTTAATTCGATTCAATCCAATTCATTAAGTTTAATGCAATGCAATCCAATTCATTCAGTTCAAACCAATCTAATTCGTTCAGTTCAATCCAATCCAATCTCTTTCAATCAGTTCAATAGCATTCAATCACATTGAATCCAATCCATTCATTCAGTAAAATTCAAATCCAATCCAATCCAATCCAGATTAATTCAATTCCATCGAATTCAATCCATTCCAATCCATTCAGTTTAATTCAATCCAATCCAATCCACTTCATTCAGTTCATTTCAATGCGATCCAATCCAATCCAATCCAATCCAATTCAATCCAATCCAATTCAGTACAGTCAAACCCAATACAATCAAATAGTCATTGGACAGAGTGCATTTTGCTTTCAGTTACAAAGCGCTTTACACACACAACTCCATGTTTGGGCCACTAAAACATAGTCTGCTGTGCAACCCTTCTCTCGGATTAATTGAATTGCAGCCTACTCATGCCTTGTGTACTGAAGGCCTTTGTATGTGCTAGTCTTTGCGTGGAGACACACTTGTTGATCAAATAAATTTGGTCTACTATTCAATTGGACTAATTTCCATTTAATCTCTACTAAAACCTATTAGTCTAATATTCAGTTGGTCTAGTTTCCACTATTTTTTGTTCTTCCCTCCCTCCGATATGACGTTATTATAGACGTTAAATGGAGTCCCCATGGTAGAGCGTCACCACCTTTGCATGTTAAGAACCCACAGTACAATTTGTATAAGAGTAGGGAGGAAACCCCTGTGTAGTGGTCCACTTGCCCCTCCCCCCATCAGTTATGTCGGGAAGAGAGACCTGCGGGTCAAAGAGATTTAGTTCGCTCTTTCGCCTCCCAGGCACAGGTGACGCCAAACAAATGAATAATAAACTTTGTGTATTATTTTCATTTTGTCAAATGAAAAAATTTGGTTCATAAACACTTCATTTGATTAGATAGACCTTGTGGTGTTAGACCAAGCGGATATCAGATGAAATGGGTAGAGTCTAACTAGAATTCAGACTAAATGGTAAATGGGCTACATTGCAATTAGTCAAAATGGATAGTAGACAAATAGACCAGTTCGTAGTTACTTCAAGGACAATTTTGGTCAAATGACCTTTCGTTTCTTTCACTAAGATAGGCAGATTTCAAAGCAAGATATTACGTATGCATGCCTTACATAGCGGGATGAAGAAATTGAATAGACCAGGTGACTAGAATAGCACACCAATGAACACTCTATGAAGGTATTTGTTGCATTTCTACTTTGTATGCATATTAGAGAATGTTGTACAATGTACTTGGCAAACTGTGAAATATACCAGTCATTCGTGGACGCATTGTTTTTTGTGGATGTGAATGAAAAACACAATTCAAAAGAATATATGAATAATCAAGACTTCGAAGTTGGTGCTTATCTCATTAAATTTTAAACCACCATGTCACTTTAGTACAAATGACCTTCCTCTGATCATGCGCAGAGTGGAACTACGACTGGCTTATTGGTTGTTTTGAAGGAGGACTAGACATGGGGGATGAGACAAGACGGAAAGTAGACAAAGCGGGTGTCGACCAATACCCTCTCATCACATCCGAGAAGCAACACTATGCAAAGGAACATTATTTCTCATACTTACTTGACACAACAATGATGGCATGCAGGTACATGTAGTAGACAAAATTGAAGGACATATTGAGTTGATTTGGTAGGTGAATACTGAACATGTCTGACTCCTTGTAAAAGGGCACAGCAAGAAAGACCACAATAACTGCAAAGAACAAACACAATTCAAAAGTGTCACAATACATCAGTGATGATAGTTGACCTTTTTTGTAGGTATTGCTTCAAAGCTAAGTCCACCTTCACAACAATTAGATTTGAAATTATAAAGGAACTCAAGAAAACTGGATGTAAAATAGGAATTCAGGTACTGATAAGTATGTACCACTTGCACCACACATGATGTATATAATCATAAGCAAATTATGAAACACAATCACTATTGCTTTCGTAAATTAATATCAGATTATGATCATATATTAGGTGTTATGCTTATATGATTTCATCTATTCATTCAAATAAACTTGGCATCTGGGTAGACTTAACCTTGAACTTTTTAGAAAGCATGGCATTTCTGTGAATAAGCGACTAGTATATTGTTCGCATAACTGTACATAGACTATAACATCTGAAATTATGTTGAAATGTAATCAAATCTCTATGAGTATGTGTATGAAATGTTACAATCATGAGCTTATTAACCCTTTTTGTCAGAAGGAATAACAATGTCCAATTCTCTTTAAGACTGAATTCAAACATCCATAACTAATCGGGCATTGCAATTAAGTCGAGTTTCCTGCAATGCCTCATAAGATTAGTGTATGCACCAGTAAATGTGTTGTTGATGGGGGTATACTTACTCTCTGCTAGAAAACCCAGCGGGTATAGTGGAATCCATACTGTGTACCTCAACCATGTTATGACTTCACTCTCATAGTCTATACACGACAGCATATAAAATGGATACCTGAGAGGTAGAGGGATAGAGAAGGATTGGTTTCATGGTTGATTTATGCCTGAGATCTACTATCAGGGGCCACGGAATGGGTTGAAAGTGGGGGGGGGGGGGGGACCGAGCCAAAAGTTGTGGGGCTGACCATGCAAAAAATCAAAATCACAATCAGATGGTAATTTTTATGTTTTTGTACATGGTTTTGGAAAAAAAAATTAGGGGGGGCTGAAGAACATCCAGCCCCCCCCCCCCATTCCTGACTATATAGAGATTCTCTATTCTTTGGGAAATAATGTCTGGTAGTGACAGCAAAAGTAACATTGGCAATGAATTATTATTACAAATAGTCACAAATAATCAGACTACTCTCTAAACAAAAACATGCAGGATTACCTGACATTCCAATCATGTTAAAGAGAAATTCCAGTAATTGCAGTAAACACTGATTTCATCAGAAAGTCTGTAAAACCAGGCTTAATTGTCAGTATATCATCGAGGATCTAGATCTGGTACAGTTACATGAACTGAACTTTGTGAAATCTTAAAATCTACGCTGAAAAATGTTCACACTGAAGATCGCCAACACAGATAGGCACACGTGGGACAGTGTATTATTATTGCTGGAATAAAGACCCGACGGAAGTGACCGAATCCGCGCTTATTTTGCTTATTTCTCAGCAATAACACAATTTCTTCCAGAATCCTTTGGCACATATTTTTTATTCATACAAACAGACACTTGGGTGGTCATTATATTAGATTCTGTAAAAAGTCATTTTGAGATCGTTACCAAAACTGGAATTTATCTTTAAACTCAAGAATCAATTTGGTCTATCTGCCATTCAGTCTACACTACACTTTGTCTAATTCCCACTTAGTCTAAATGTCATTAAGTCTAATGCCAATGTGGTCTTATTTCCACTTTGTCTATTATTTTGCACTTTGTCAAATAAGATCAAATATAGATCTATGCATTCCCTGTGGCGTTAGTGTGGAGGAGGGTATAGAACCCTGAATCTTGTGATATGTAGCACGGAGACATATCTACTTGACTCTGGCACCTCTACAGGATAAGAAAAGAATTACATGTACTTGCTCACCTGACTACTTCCACAGCACTCCATACCATGAAGAGATACAACGTCATACCCTCAGTCTTCAGTTCAGGGTCATTCATTATCACAACAAACAAGAGAAAATTCCTTCCAAATACCTAAAAAGAAGAAAAAAAGTTTCTGTTTTTACAAGGGCCTTCCATGCGAGATGCAATGTGCAAACAACAGAGAGTTGATTCATATTTTTTCCCAAAGGGATGAATGTCAGGGATTTCTGAAGACGATGTTTAATTGCCATTGAAGATCTCATTCACAATTAGGGAAAAGAATTGTTTAACATTTATCCCAAAGGAGATCATTTTCAGGGATTTCTGAAGACAAAGCTTTGGTTTCACTGACAACTCATTGACGATATCAAGGCAGTGAAAATTTTGAATAGCAATGTAACCGATCAAAAATAGCAAAAAATTAGTTAACACAGAATAAGACTTTCTATTCAGTATTCAGTCAAAATTGGGGGAGTATTCTATTCAGAGACCATTTTGAATCAATTTAAAGCAGTTAGGGTCCTACCTCGAGCTGGAGACTCCCCTTAAATGTGCCTCGTCTTACAGATATTACGATAGATTCAAATGAAACTTAAATTGCGAATGATCTAAAATTGCGTAGTTAGAGAGAGGAATTTTAGTTTGGATATGATTCTATTGCATCTCTTTGAAAGACGGGGCCTGGTGTCTCTTTCACCACTATGCCTAATTACGCTACACCACTACTGGGCCATATTAACGATGAATCTGACTTCCTGGTGAATAGATGACCTTACCTGCATGAATACTGTCATAGCACTTGACTTGACTAGTCCCGTCAGAGCATGTACGATCTCAAGACAAGCAATCACCTGACCCATACCAAGAGGTGTAATCACCCAATCATAGGCAGTGGCAAGGTCCTCTGAAATAAAGAACCAGCATATGATTATTATGAAGAATGAACAGGAATTGCAATTTTAGTGTAGCATTTTAACTTTGTCTTGTAGATCTCTGCAGTGTGTTCTTGGGAGTCAGGATAGTGTGATGGTAGATGTTGCATGCCAGGGGATTTTCTCTTGTTTCTAAACATATTTCATGTAGAGTTTGTGATTGTCTAATGATTATGTTTAATTAAGTTTTACTTGGTATATATGATTATAGCTAAATAAATGAATATTGAATGTCCATTTTACAAACTAATCTACACCTATGTATCAATGAGATATTTAAATAATCTTTCAACAATTGGAAGGTTGGGTAAGATTCTTAATTATCCGTTATCAGTTTTCACCACAGCAGCGTTTGTTTATGGTGACAGAATACCATCGCACTTACAGTGTAACTGCTGTCATTAGGAGGTTTCAGGAAGTCTTTCCAGATGCAAGATGCCCAACACATGCAACAGTTTACCAAAACATTAGGAAATATCTCGAAATAGGGTCCAGTCACAATCAAAATAGGGGAAGGGGTGGGAGAAGAAATGGAATATCGACAGATAACATCGCAGATGTTAATCAAGTTCAAGATCATGGAGATAGAGCAATAAGCAGTTGCCGTAGTGGATTAGGGATTTCACAAGCAACATTCAATAGGATAACCCCAACGAACTTGACATGTCATCTCTATTGGATGATGAAGTGCCATGAGAAGTGTTGAGGAGAGAAGAAGTGAAAGATTGGCAGATAACATCACAGCTGTTTGTCAAGTTCTTAAAGATCATGGGGATGGAGCAACAAGCAGTTGTCGTAATGGATTAGGAATTCCACATGCAATGTTCAAGAGGATAACCCGACTGGACTTGAGATTTCATCCCTATCAGATGATCAAGCACCATGAACTGCTTGAAGGCAATTGATTGCCAGCGTGGTGTGAGGTTTTGTCAGTGATTGATGCACCACCCATATCTATCAAGAACAGTTGTAACCATACCAGTAATTCTACCAGAAATTCAGCTGTAACTCTAGATTGAACTATTGTCAATGTCAAACCATGTATACTTGTAAATCTGTATGCTATCAATTAAGAAATCTTGGAATGATCGAATATTATCTAACGTGTTCTACCACTGAAAATATTGTACATGCTCTCATTTTATCTCACTTAGACTTCTGTAACTCACTCATGTATAATCTACCTCAAACTCGTTTACAAGTATTATAGAATACTGCTGCTCGAATCGTTATATATCTCAAAAATTCAATTACACAACACCAATTCTCAAATCCCTTCATTGGCTTCTAGTGAAATATTGTAATATATTTAAGATTCTGTTGCTGTTATTTCACTGGTTCGACTCTGTTCGGTTCAAGCCTTACAATCCTTGTCAACAACTACATGTAAAGTCTTTTGACTCTTCTCTACTTGTACCTAAAAATTAAACATTGTGGGAGGATCGATCAATTGCACATGCAGGATCTCACTTTAGATCTAATTGCCAGTCACTTAATCAGGGTGCTACATAAGCACTTGCCCGATTGCCCGGGACAAGTAAAAGTTAGAGTCGGGCAAATGTTTTGAAGTAAAGTCCAATACTAATTGCCCGGATTGGACAAGCAAAATTCTCACAGTAGTCGATGATATGATATTGACCCTAATTTTGGTAATGGCAGGCAAGATAAAACCACTTTGGAAAAAGAAATACAATAACAAGGTAGATCAGTTCATGTCAAAAGAGAGAAAAAGGTCAATGGTATATAAAACCGCAAAACTTTCTTTTGAAGAGGTAAAAGTTTTTTTCAAGGATTTTTGGGGCAAGTGGAATAGACTTTTGCGCAAGTATATTCCAACTATTTAAAAAATTACTTGCCCAACTGGGCAAGTGCTTCAAAAAAGTATTGTAGCACCCTGCTTAAAGATGTATCCATGATAAATTCAGTTAAGACTTTCTTACAGACATATCTGTTTCAAGAAGCTTTTAAATGATTGATTTAGAGTGGATATTCTTGTTAGATATCCCTAATGTGTGTGTGTCAACATTTGTCATGTTTTATTTATATATATCTTGCATAATGTACTATGTTGTCTTTACAATGTACCATTATTATTATAAGGTCTGATATACTTGTGTTACTTAATTTCTATTTCTAATTTGACAACAATGTCAATGGTAATGCATATCTTCAGATGATCAATGAAAAAAAATTGTCCCTGCCCTCCACCGAATTCAGAGATACTGTCATCGACGGAACGGTCCCCTTCAGCGTGACTCAAGGGCACAAAATGGGGCTCCATGTTGTGGATCAAGAGGAGTGACAGAGCATCTCACCCAACTGTTCGGCAAAGGTTGTCCCGACCTCACCACTTGACTTTTTCTTTGAGGATACCTGAAAGCGAAAGTGTTCAACACCCCTTCTATCAACTTAAGAGCTCAGGAGAGGAATCTCCTGTGAGATGGACAAGCTGAAACGCGAGAGAGGAAAAGTCCAAAGAGCAGAACACGACATGATGAAGAGATGCAGACTTTGTTTGGAAAGAGGTCACCGTGTTGATCAATGAACTGCAAGACTTTAATTTTTACTTTACAAATTTGTTGTTTCTATTTCTTTCTTGACAACAATGTCAATGGTAATGCATATCTTCAGATGATCAATGAAAAAAAATTGTCCCTGCCCTCGACCGGATTCAGAGCTACCATCATCGATGGAATGGTCCCCTTCAGCATGTCTGATGGGTACAAAATGGGGCTTCATATTGTGGATCAAGAGGAGTGACAGAGCATCTCACCCAACTATTTGGCAAAGGTTGTCCCGAATTTACCCCTTGACATTTTCTTTGGGGATACCTGAAAGCGAAAGTGTTCAACATCCCTTCGATCAATTTACGAGCTCAGGAACAAAATCTCCTGTGAGAGAGATGTGCTGAAACTCGAGAGAGGAAACGTCTGAAGAGCAATGCAAGACATGATGAAGCCAGGTAGACTGTGTATCGAAAGAGGAGGTGGCTATGTTGATCAATGAACTGCAAGACTTTAATTGTTACTTTACACATTTTTGTTGTGGTCTTGTTTCTTTTCAAGAGAGATAACTCAGCTGTATATTGTACACAATGAATGTAAATAGAAAAAAAAAAAAATTCCTCTTACAGATTTGTGCTAGTAAAAACTCAACTGCAAAGTGACTGATGATTGATGGTTTAGTTTTTTGTGGAATGATTCCTAAGTAATTGACTGATTATGATTGTTTAATGAAATAATTCATTGAAATAGCAGAATGGTGCAATATTTATTTGCTCAGATTGATTGATGAGTTGATTCACTGACACATTACTGATTAAATGACTGATAGCAATCTTACCCCCTGGCATGAAAAAGAAAGGAGAAAATTGTTTAGCCCCAGTATGTACAAAAATTAATTGTTGCGTAGTGCCTTCTTATTTTGAGACCATCTTTCTCAGAATGCATGTTTATCATTGCAGAGAACATGCATATGCCATTCCCATGTGAGTCGATCGTGATGACTGATCAGTATGGGGAGAATTTACTTTGTACAGATAAGTGATGAGTGCAAGCCTCTGTGAGCAGGGTTTATAAGAAATATGGGACATTCTAATTCTGCCACAGTTCAATTCAATTGATTTACATACGGAAACTCAGTATTCGTCTATATCTGCAATACAAATGAAGAATTATAATTGTTATAAAACCAATTAAATTCCAAACTCTTTGCCACATGTATTTGCCTGTCCCAGAGCAAAAATTGGCAATGGGTACTACAGTGTAGGAAAAATGTAGGTTCATATTTACACAGAATATATAAGGTAATTTCCATGAATAAATAGCGTTTGCTGTTTTTTGCTATACTTTTGTAAATATGTATTTTACCTTTTCCATGGAAGATAAATCTCCCAAAACAGTACACAAAGACCATAGTGAAGATGATCCACTGTATCATGTTGTACATAAAGAGATACACAGACTTTATATCATGGTAGGCTGCAAACAAAAATGAAAAGACAAAGCAATGAAATTAGTACAGAAACCATTATTCAAAGGGCAACTTGTATATAAACATATGTGTATATGTATCCAGGTATATGTAACACAAAGGTAGTCATTAATCACTTCAATTTCAAAGGCCAATGAAAACTATTGTTAAAAGAACATTCATTTCAAAAGACTGATCAGTAACCAGTGATTTTTTTTTTCAAATTTGAAACTGATTAAAAACAATGTTGTTACAAGACAGGGACCAAAACATAAATGGAAAGGTTTAAAAATCAAATATATATTTTACAACAAAAACAAACAAAACATTCACAGTGATAAAATGATTTAAATTTTCTGAGAAAATGCATTATATCAGGGAACTTCTCATATGTGACGTCACAAAATCCATAACTCATTCTTTGATGGATTTTGCTGAAACTTCAGTTAATATTTCTCTCATTTGTCTGCTTTCATTAAAACCAACTAAAATGCACAATTAACTTCCCCTTCAAAATTGGTAGGTAGGCTATTTAGAAACATATATACTATCTAAAGAGAGATTTTGGTCGCTATCATACCTTGTTTTTCAGCATCCTTGAGTTGATCTTCTAACTGCTTGAAATGATCTTCCTGCTCCCGCTTCTGAAAATCAATAAGAAAATAATGATAATTTATTCTTTCAAATTGATATTATAAACAGAAACCAAATTGGAAAAAGACAATTTTGTACAAGCTTAGCTAGCAAACACATGAAAACAAGGTACTTATCTTTTTGCCTATTACATTCCACTCGCGGAACATACAGTAGGTCTAAAAATGAGTGCATCACACATCCAGCGTCCATTATACAGCTTTCGCAGATACTGTTTATATTGACATTTTTTGAGAAAAATTGATTTTTTTTTTTTTTTAAACTACTTTCAGAAATATTCTGATGAACTAGGATGGTCACTACTTTAGTAAATCACAGTGCAATTGTTGAGATGAATATATTTCATTTTGATTTCATCTTACAGAAGCTTTCTACATTTTATAACTTAGTACATTTTGCAGGCATTTACATTATGTTCATGACTTGCTTATTAGTGGGGAAAATTAATCAGTTCTTCTATTCATATATTTCAATTCTAATAGCTTGCACGGACTTGCATGCAGTTACAAGGGCATCTAAGTATGAATAGACAGAAAGCCAATTCATAAGTAGCCAGGGTACAATGAATAGACAGGAAGTCTATTCAAACATATCCTTGGTATTAAAATTTCAATAGGAGTTAAGTTCATTGTCTGCTTTTTCTCTATTGAAATTCTCATTTAAATCCTATCTTGCCAGGCATGGTGTTACCTTCTTGTCATGACTTTGGTATGTAATGAAAGCTAACGAATACCATCTTTCCATTGAACTACATGTAACTTAGAAAATAAACCTTCATTACAAAGTATTTTTAGGGGTATCGGAATCCCTGTTACATAGGAACTTGTATACAGAAGATATAGATGAATGTCTCCAGATCTATGATATTACAAGAAAGATACTATTTGGAGGAATATCAATTTCTATTCAATATTGCTACACAAACAATTTTCATTACAACAAACCAATCTAACTTTATGGCTAGTTGCATGAGGAACAGCTTACAAGATGGCACTCTAATATTAATGTGGCACAGGGTTTTTGCAGGTGACGTGGCGAGAAAACTATGCCAAGTCAAAATACGATACAGGAGATTTCCACAAGATGACTAAAAATTAACATTTTTTTTCAGGAGAATCTAATCAAAATATTGAATTTCCACTTCTTTTATGGAATATGGGAAGGCGGGGTAAGTTGTGAAACTTTTTGCATTTTGCATGTTAGAATTGATATGACTAATAATTTTGTAGAAATAAGTACCTTGCCTTTAAATTTGATTCTTGCAAAATATTTTTCAGCTATATACATGTATAACTTTCTACCCCCACACTGAAATTCATTGTGACCTTTGAAATAACTGATGTCAAATGGCTCAACTTGCCCCATCTGTGGGGTAAGTTGTACCACCTTGTGGGGGTAAGTTGAGCCACAAACACTATGTACAAAATGTATGCGGGAAGAACCAGCATGTCAATTTTTTATTTCAAGTCTTTTCATTTGCTTATTCTCTATAAATACTAACATCCTCTAAAAGTAAAAGAACTGTCATGTGAATTTGCACCTTTCTGCCTGCATATCATTGGCTTTTCAAGGTTTTTTTTTTTTTTTATTATACATTACCATACGAATTACCATGACTCAACTTGCCCCATGTTGGCTGGCTCAAAGTACTCCAGTCCGAACTTAATGCGATATTTTCACATCCACACATTTCTTATGCATCCATCATGTAAAAGACAATGACAAGAATGAAGATCAATACCTGGACTAACAATATTGTTCTTATTTCTTTATTATATTTAAAGAGTGTGTGGGTAAAAAGCACTGATCTATTTTGCTCCCTTTTTTACTTTAAATTTGTATTTTTCCCTCTAAAAAGTACTTTTTGTTTCCAAGTCAAAAACAATGTGGTAGGGTAAAGGGTTATGTAATGGGTCATCAATACATGACACCACCACAATGTCTGACTCATTCATTATTGGCCTGGGGGTGGTGGCTCAACTTGCCCCTATGCTCAACTTACCCCGCCTTCCCCCTACATGCTTGACACGTGCTGTAAATTTTTGTTAAGAGGTGCCAATTCTAGAAAAAGTAGAACAGAGCATAGTGAGATTAACTAACCATTTTTACGTCCTCATCCACTTCTTCATCCGATTCACCGCTTCTCCACCGATCAAAGTCAATACGTAGCCAACGAGGGCGCTCTCCGCTTGTCAATCTTGGCCAGAAAGAATGGAGAGATTTCTTGCTGATATTGAAATCAACTTGTCGATCAAGTACCCGGAAAGCGCTAGCCTGAAAATTGAAGAAAAAATGAGAGATATATGTATTATCTAAGAACATATTTATAGAAAGGAGAAGTGTGTGTAAAAGGTATAATTAGGCCTACTTGTACAGAAAAAGAACCCCATCTTACTATAAAGTAAACGTATCTGGTATCATCATCGACTGAAAAAAATTGTATTCCTTTGTATTTTCTATATAAACTATTTTTCGTAGCATTTACCAACAAATTTTAAGATAGCTTTTCAATTTCAATGAGAAAAACAATGTACTAAGTAAAATCTAATTATCAAACACATTTGCTGTGGTGAAAATAATCTTCAAATAAAGAATATCATAATATAAATTGAAAGAAATATTGATCAAAATAACAAGTGGAATGCCTCTGGCGGTCTCACCTGCATCACGCGATTCAATATAGCAGCAGTGCTGACTTTGAAAAACAACCTTTTAATAATTATTCACAAATGCACCATTCATATGATACAATACTACGTTCATTGACATTTGACCTTGACAATGTGACCTAAAACTTGTCAGTGATACTTGATTACCCCTATATTCACATTTTATACACTACATGTATACCTATAAACTTTGAAAGTTATGACAGCAATCTAATAATTACCTCTAAAATGGCCAAGTTCAATGACCTTAAATGACCTTTGACTTTGGTCATGTGACCTGAAACTGGCATGAGATGTTCAGTGATACTTGACGACTCTTATGTCCAAGTTTTATGAACTAGACCAATATACTTACAGAGTTATGATGACAAATTCAACAAATACCCCCAACATGGCCAATATCCATTGACCTTTGACCTTGGTCATGTGACCTGAAACTCGCACGAGATGTTCAGTGATACTTGGTTACTCTTATGTCCGTGTTTTATGATCTAGACCAATACACTTACAGAGATATGATGGTAATTCAACAAAAATGAACCAACATGGCCAAAGTTCATTGACCTTACATGACCTTTGACCTTGATCATGTAACCTGAAATGCACACAGGATGTTCAGTGATACTTGATTACACTTATGTCCAAGTTTTATGAACTAGACCAATATACTTTCAAAGTTATGATGGTAATTCAACAAATACCCCCAATTTGGCCAAAGTTCATTGACCCTAAATGACCTTTGACCTAAATCATGTGACCTGAAACTTGCACAGGATGTTCAGTGATACTTGATTACTATTATGTCCAAGTTTCATGAATCAGATCCATAAACGTTCAAAGTTATGATGGTAATTCAACAGATACCCCCAATTTTGCCAAAGTTCATTGACCCTAAATGACCTTTGACCATGGTCATGTGACGTGAAACTCATGCAGGATGTTCAGTAATACTTAATTAACCTTATGTCTAAAGGCCATCGCACACCTTACGACTGTTCGCAATCCGATTTTGGAACAAATCGCATTTTGCTCATTTTCTGACAATGTGGATGGAACATATCATTTTATTTGAGGTTTAAATTAATTGAAAGAATACTAATATAACCATTTTGAAAGATTGCAAGCCTTTATTTCGAAGTAAAGGCTAAATTAGTTTCAAATCGTAGCCAATCGTACGACTGATATGACGTCTTTACGACTAGATATTAAATTTGCTTTTATTCTAAGAAGGATGATAGCATAGTCACAGATTTGAACATAGGTATTCGTACGATGATTTAGAACATTACACAGTAAGATATTCCAAGTCTCAATGTTAGCATCAAATTCTACTACATTTTATTCTAAAATCGGGTCGCAGACCAATCGTAAGTTGTGCGGTCGCCTTAAGTTTCATGAACTATGTCCATATATTTTCTAAGTTATGATGACGTTTCAAAAACTTAACCTTAGGTTAAGATTTTGATGTTGATTCCCCCAACATGGTCTATGTTCATTGACCCTAAATGACCTTTGACCTTGGTCATGTGACATGAAACTCAGGCAGGATGTTCAGTAATACTTGATTAACCTTATGGCCAAGTTTTATGAACTAGGTCCATATACTTTCTAAGTTATGCTGTCATTTCAAAAACTTAACCTTCGGTTAGGATTTGGTGTTGACGCTGCCGCCGTCGGAAAAGCGGCGCCTATAGTCTCACTCTGCTATGCAGGTGAGACAAAAATCGAGTGAAATATCAGTTCACTACTCACATCAGGGTCTACGTCTTCGTGAAAGTCAAGAGAAAACTGATACTGGTGAATTCCACTTGCACCTTGACCGTAACCTGTTTGAAATATTGTTTTCAAGTAAATAAAGTTATCAATAATGACTGCAAAATAGGTAATGTTCAATCAACAATGGTCCAAAGGCAGCAATTTTAAACTCACTGATTTCACTTATGGCCTCCAATTTTTGTGTGGATATTGTTTAATAAAAATTTAAAAATTAACATTTTCACCAAAAATTAGCATTCTACTAGCTATTTAAAGTGAGCAAAATACAAAAACATAATTTCACACATCCATTAGCATAATTAATTACTTTACAAATATCAACAATATTTTTTTTGAAAATCTTACGAGACAGTCTCATAGTTTACATCCCTCAAGATATGCATGTGCAAATTTTCGCAGTGATCGCGGGATCAGAGGCCAAGAGCTGAAGGGTGGGAGGAGGGGTCAAATTGACCTCCAGAAAAAACCTGAACTGAAACAACCAACATAAATAGGGCTAAAGCTAAAATAAATTGCTTGTCTTATAATCATATCAGAAGTGTAATTAAGTTTTGATGGACAGATGTATAGTCTCTTATGCATTTTATTGATAAATTTGTATGTTTTCAGGCAACTCTCTGTAAATCTAGCAAAATTACCCTAGTGATTAAGAATTGGCATCTCCTACAAAAATTATGTCATTATATCCATAAGATTTAAGCAATAAGCTTACCTTTAAAGGTCAATTTCCTAGGTTTGAGTTCCACTTCTGGTGACTATAAGAAAGATATAAAACATTTCAGGAATTTTGTAATGTCCAGCAATAGAAATATATGCTCCTCCTTCTTGTTTCCTCTTTCCTCATCTTCTCCTCTTACTTCTTCTGTACCCTTCTTATTCTCCTGCTTCATCTCCTTCTCCTTCTCTACTTCTGTCTCCTACACCTTCCTCTTCTTCCTCTTCCCTTCTCCTCCCTCTTCCTCTTTTTATTCTCATCTTCCAACTTCTCTTTTATCCTCTTCTTCCACTTCCCTCTTTCTCCCACTCCAGATTCTCACAAAATTATGTAACGTACCGAGACATCATTGAGGTCCACCTTCAGTGAGATAGCCTTCTCTGTCTGAGCCCAGTAGACCAGGGGATGGTAAAGGGTTTGGGATGCCATCATCAGATCAAGTACTCGGCCTCTCTCCTCCAGTCACTGGGTGTCAAACTGTCAAAATACAATGAAAAGATGTTTCTTCCAAGTAGCTTAGAGAAGCTTATGAAGCAATTAGATAGTAGTGTAGTGGACCAAGCTGCAGATAATTGAAAAACTACAAGACTAAAGGAAAGCCTGCAATCTACATGTAGACTGCCCTCTGCCAAGTAATATTTAGGAAGTGGATGTAGAGATCAGCAAAAGTGTACTTCTCTTCTGATGACAATAATTTCACATCCTTCATTTCATTATCGCAGTTGGCCGAAAACATCAAAACCTTGTTAATACAATTTGGTCCTTTGCTCCACCTCAAAGGTAAATCTTGTCTGCAGAACTGGGGTATCAAAATTGATCTTCATTAACTTTCTTCATGATTTTTTTTTGCTTTTTCCTTTTTTTCAGTTTTTTTTTTATATTCTCATCTTTTCTTTTACCTCGATGCTCAACAAGGGCGTTCAGCTCCTAGTCCCAGATTAATGACTTTGAAGCCCTAGAATAAAATTCAAAACTGATATTGACTCTTCCCTATCAATTATGCTCTCTCAGTCTCTGTCTTCTTGCACTTTGCAAATCTAGATCTAATTTTATTTCTTTCTTTCTCTCATTTTAATATCCTATCCAATCTCACCGTCCTTCTCTCGCTTAGATTTCCCCTCTTTCCCTTCCTTAGACTTAGTTTTGACCTGCCTGGCATTTCCCCCCTTCTTTTAACTGTTTTATTTTATTCTCCATATTGCTTTGTCTTTCCCTTTCCTTTCTTCCCCCATCTATTTAGGCTTTATTTGGCGCTAGTGTAGTTTCGCACCGCCCCGTTTAATGGTTTAAAAAACATGTACAATCTCACCCTAAATAATTCACAACCTAAAATACTTGCATCTGAGCCTCCAAAGCCCAGTAGAGGTTGAATATTTGCCGTTTTGACACTTTTTTTTACAAAGTTTTACACCTATTTCGGAATCACTCGGTCGCTTGAAGCTCAGCGCTGCACATAAGCAGTCGGTACGCGTACAGTACGTACCACCTAGTGAAGTGCAAGAAGAGCGAGTTTTTCTATGGTATCTTCAAAAAGATTTTTTTCCCCTCTTTCAGCTTGCACCAAGTATTACGGTAGTGGTTGTGCAGAGTGGTTGATGTTTGTTGTGTGAAGGTGTGTGTGGGGTCATTCAAAAAATCACACACACGCACACCCCACACACATACCTTCACACAACAAACATCAACCACTCTGCACAACCACTACCGTAATACTTGGTGCAAGCTGAAAGAGGGGAAAAAATCTTTTTGAAGATACCATAGAAAAACTTGCTCTTCTTGCACTTCACTAGGTGGTACGTACTGTACGCGTACCGACTGCTTATGTGCAGCGCTGAGCTTCAAGCGACCGAGTGATTCCGAAATAGGTGTAAAACTTTGTAAAAAAGTGTCAAAACGGCAAATATTCAACTTCTACTGGACTTTGGAGGCTCAGATGCAAGTATTTTAGGTTGTGAATTATTTAGGGTGAGATTGTACATGTTTGAAAACCATTAAACGGGGGGGGGGGTGCGAAACTACACTAGCGCCCTTTATTTTCCTGTTAGTGTTACTGTTTCTTCCTTTTTAATAAATATTTCCTCACTTGTCTGTCAATTGTCATGCTTGTGTTTCTTCCCCCCTTTTCTCTCTCTACTTGTATCTTTCTTTTCAACCCCCCCCCCTTCCCCTCATAGGCTGCGAAAACTATTGTAGAAACCTGTATTTATCGGCGATTTAGCCCATGTGCAATTCCAATAGACGCATCACAGAAACGTGATACCCTTCGCTCCCTTGCATGCATGAAAAATCGCACGCATCAGCACTGTAAAGCTGACAAGGGTCTCATTCTCATTGCTTCACCAAGACAAGTGTGCAAAAAAAAAAACCGTGTAAAATTTGAATGAATGGACTTCATTCGAAAATTCTATAATCTACATGAAAGGCATGACAATCACCATTTATGTTGTGAATAAAATGTCTACTCACGCCTTCTTCACAAAAAAATCCCGTGAAACTGTACCGGCACCGGCGCAGTCAGCTGCAGAAAAGGGGCAGTCCTTACTGTGCGACCAATAACGATTCGTGTAATTAATCATGGACCTCTAGTATAGCTAGCTAGTGGTGGTGTATCTCATAATTCGTGCATGAGTAAGTTAACTCTGGTGTTTCAAGCAGTAAATTGCCAATTGGTTTGCACTTTTGAACCCTTTTGAAAGAAAAAATATGATATTATACTTATGTATTTGTATATGGGTGCATTAATGTTTAGGTATATTATGTATGTGTATGTATATTGTAATTTTTGTATGCATTTATGTATCTCGTATCTAACATTTCATCCAAGATTGGTATTTTTCTTCTGTTTTTTCCCTTTGTATTTTTTTTAAATTTGAATACCTCGTTAATTGTTACTATGTTATATTTATGTTGTATTATTATTTTTTTCTTATGTTTCTTGTTTTTGATGATGATCCTTAAATGTCAGGATTTTATATCAATAAACTTTTGAATTTGAATTTGAATTTGAATTTGAATTGCATGCTCTTGGGGGGGGGGGGGCTCCCTCCCCATTTTTTCTTCAGTTTCCTAACAAGTGGATTTCTTCTCAAATTTGACGATTACTGGGTATATTTTAGCCACGAAGAGGGTTTATACATTAATTACATAATGGGCTGACATAAAACGTCGAGATAAGACCTAGAACAATATGGAGATGGATATGGCGTGCACCTGTGCCTCCCAGGCATACGGGTGACGCCAAACAAATAATAATAATGAAAAGGTTTGATGCCGGGGGGAACTTACATTGACGTGGAGTTGATGCCATGCGCGACCCCAAAAACACGTAAAGAGGATGTCCTTTTCAAGATAACAATAAGGGTGTCAAAAACAAGTCTATTTCGCTAGGAAAGCTACGTGTTAAGGGTCAAATTTGTGAGAGTATAAAATTTTTATACAGGATGTACTTTTTTGCCCCAACAGTATACTTGTTTAGAGTCCGATTTGCGCGAGGTGTGGGAGCTAGGTGGGGCCGTATACTAAACCCAAATAGGTAAAGGTAAAACCGATCGACGTACGTCCGTGACATATACATAACAATTAAACTATCGCTGTACGTGTGAAGGGGTCCAATTCAGGGAATACTTGCCAATACAAGGGTATCTTTTTGTTTCCAATACTTGTTCAGGGTAGGGTTTCACACGCCAATACTTGTTAAGGGGTGCATTTTTAGAATATGGAAAATACTTAATTGTTTAGGGTGCTTTTCGAGACCCTATGGTCGCGCATGGTATCCACTCGTCAATGGAAGTGCCCTTCGATCCCCCGGGGTTTGATGAAACAAGCCGCAAAGAAGAATATGAAAGGTTTACCAAACGAACTCAATTCTCACAACTTATCGCAAGGGGGAAATCCCTCAAAAAAGTTCTTTTAGACGGGTCAATATACGACCAATAATACCCTACCCGGAAATAATTGCAACAAATGATTTTTCAACGTCTCTTTGTACTATTTGACCTCAGGAATAACATACTAAAAATCTACCAAAATCCACATCCGGGAAAGTGGTTATTTTCAAAATGGCGTCCAAGATGGCCGCCATTCACTGAAAATAGATACAACTGACTCGTTATCCACCCTAGAATCCTATTTCGATTCATATTCCATGGTCTAGGAGGTAAAAAATATTGATACAGGCTAGAGTGAATTATAAACCCTCCAGTGTACCTGGCAAATCCAAGATGGCGCCCAAAATGGCTGCCGTAGGCTGAAATCCACAATTCATCTAAGTGGCTTTAATTTGGTTTTTATTTAATGGTTTTAAGGGTGAAGTAGTACATGGGTACAAGTTACAAGGACTACCATTGGTCTGGTGTGTCAAAAATCTAAGATGGTGTACAAAAATCCAAAATGGTGGAACTTAAAATGACTGTTGATAATTAAAATGGACATATAGTTCATTTGATATCCACCTGGGACATAATGATTTTGGTGTTTAGACTATGTTTTCAATGGTCAAATAAGATATTGGGACAAGTAACAAGGACAGACAATGGTCCATTATGTTCAAAAATCCAATATGGCTTCCAAAAATGGAGTCTAAAATTGTTGTTGCTACTTAAAAGAAACCCGACATAGTTTGCTCAATATCCAGAAATATGATTGTGTCTATACCATGGTTAAATGGGTGAAATAATACATTGGGGCAATTTACAAGGAAAGTCAGTGGTCTGGTATGTGCAAAAATTCGCGATGGATTTCAAAAATTGATTCTGAAATGGCTGCTTATATTTAAAGCGGACATAGCTCGTTTCATTTTTGGCCTGGGAGATGTGAATTTGATGTCTAAACCACTGATTTTAAGGGTCGAATAATATATTAAGATAAGTTACCAGGACAGTCAGTGGTCTGGTATGTCCAAAAATCGAAGATGGCTTCCAAAAATTTATCTTAAAAATAAGCTGCTGATACTTAAAGCGGACGTAGCTCATTTCATATCGGCCTCGGAGATGTGATTTTGGTGTCTAAACAACTGGTTTCAAGGGTCAATTAATACATTAGGAAAGTTACAAAGACAGTCAGTGGCCTTGTACTTAAAAAAATCTATGTTGGCTTCCAAAAATTGATTCTAAATTGACTGCTGATACTTAAAGTGGACATAGTTTATTTCATATCGGCCTGGGAGATGCAATTTTGGCGTCTAAACCAATGGTTTCAAGGGTCAAAATGATACATTAGGACAGGTTTTAAGGACAGTCAGTGGTCTGGTATGACCAATAATCCAATATGGCTTCCGAAAATTGATTCTAAAATGGCTGCTGATACTTAAAAGTGGCATAGATAATTTTATACCCGCCTGTGAGATATGACTTCGGTGTCTAAAATTTGGTTTCAAGGGTCAAATGATATATTAGGATAAGTTACAATGACAGTCAGTGGACTAGTATGTCAGAAATTCCAAGATGGCTTCCAAAAAAGGAGTAAAAAAGTCTGATGTTACTTATAAAAGGACATAGTTTGTTCAATATCTGTCTGGGGAATATGAGTTTGGTGTCTAAACCATGGTTTAAAGGGTCAGGTAGTACACTACGGTAAGTTACAAGATCAGTTGTCTGTATGTTGAAAAATCCAAGGTGACTTAAAAAAAGGGGGTGTAATTGACAGTTGTTACTTAAAAGTATACATAGTTTATTAGAAATACACCTTGAAGGTATGATTTTGGTGTACACACTAGAGTTTAAAGGGTCAAGTAATATATTTTGCTTAAGTTGAAAGGACAATCAGGTGTCAGGTGTGTCCAAAAATCGAAGATGGCTTTAAAAAGTGGGGTTTTAAATGACTTGTTAATTGGGGATAGTATTTTGATGTCTACATTAAGGTTTTAAGGGTAAAACAATACTTTGGACTGGATACCATGATATGCAGTTATCCGTTTTGCCTTAAAATCCAAGTTGGCTTAAAAAAAAAACGGGTTCCAAAGTGAGTGCTGTTACTTAAAAATGGACATAGTTCAAATGTATTATTTGACCCTTCATACCACAATTTAGACACCAACATTATTTCTAACAGATAGATATTGTAGAACTCTGACCATTGAGTCGTTTTAGATGCCTTTTTATGAAAACCCTCTTGGATTTTTAGGAAAACTGGACAACTGCATATCAATGTAACCGGTCCAAACGTATTATTTTAACTATGAAACCGTAGTGTTGACACCGAAATCACATCTCCTTTGTGGATTTTAATTGAACTATGTCCATTTTCAAAGTGACAGCAGTCATTTTAGACTATGTTTTTTGGAAGCCATCTTGGATTTTCGACATACTGGGCCACTGACTGTCCTTGTTACTAATTTTCTGACTTTTGAAACCATGGTATAGGCATCAAAATCATATGCCTTGCGGATATTACATTAACTATGTCCATTTGTAAATACCAGGGGCTAATCAATATCCCTTTTTTAAGCCACCGTGGACTTTTGGACATACATCACCACCTATCGTCCTTGTACTGTAACTTATCCCGATGTATTATTTGACCCATTTAACCATGCTGGTATAGGCACAAAAATCATATTCTCGGATATTGAACAAACTATGTTGGGGTTCTTTTTAAGTAGCATGAACATTTTTTTCTCCATTTTTGGGAGCCATCTTGGATTTTTGAACATACCGGACCACTGACTGTCCTTGTTACTTGTCTCAATGTTTTATTTGACAATTGAAACCATGGTCTAGACACCAAAATCATAATCTCCCAGGTGGATATGATATTAGCTATATATTTTAAGTATTGACAGCCATATTTTAAACTCAATTTTTGGAAGCCATCTTGGATTTTTGGACACACCAAACCACTGGCTGTCCTTGTAACTTGTCCCGATGTACTACTTCACCATTCAAACCATTGAATAGAAACCAAATTAAAGCTACCTAAGAAAGTAATAGATGAATTGTGGATTTGTTAGCCTACGCCAGCCATTTTGGGAGCCATCTTGGATTTTCCTGGTACCCCAGAGCGCTAATATTCACTCTGACTTGTATCAATACATTTTTTACCCACTCGACCATGGAATATGAACCGAATTAGGATTTTCGGGTGGATATTGAGTGAGTTATATCAATTTTCAGTGAATGGCGGCCATCTTGGACGCCATCTTGAAAATAACTACTTTCCCGTATATGCGGATTTTGGTAGATTTTAAGTATGTTATTCCTGAGGTTAAATACTGCCAGAAACAGTTGAAAAATCATTTATTGCAATTTGACCTCAGGAATAACATACTAAAAATCTACCAAAATCCACATCCGGGAAAGTGGTTATTTTCAAAATCTATGCTCGTTCTCTCCATTTGAAAGCATCCCCTATATAGTGGCGTAGCTACGGGGGGGGGGGGGGGGGAGGGGGGCATGGGGGGCACGTGCCCCCCCCTGAGATTTGGTGTGCCCCCCCAGGTGCCCCCCCTGAAAAAAATTGGCAGAGCAAAAAAAAAAAAGGGAGAAAGAAGAAAAGAAAAAAAGAAGAAAGACAGAAGAAAAAAAAAGAAGAGGAAAATAAGAGGAGGGAGACGAGTGAATGAAATAATGTAAGGGGAAGACTTGCAAAAAAAAATCTTTCATGTTACCATATAACATTTTTGCTTGCGCTTCGCGCCAGAATTGCCTGTTCGATGAGATTCATATCTTGCTCAATAGGCTGATATGGAGCAAGTTTTGAAGTCTATATACAAAACATATTTTAGCTCGGACATCGAGCTTTCATTATTTTTTTTTTCATTTAAAAATTTAAGTGCTCTGTAAATTGTCAGTTTTTATGGTCTACATATCAGCATTTTAAGCTCACGCTGCGTGGTCACATTGTTTGATTTGCCAAGTTCATATATTGTCTAGGTGTATTCCATAATGTTCCATTAAACAAATGTATTCAGAATGCCCAGATTCTAGGTCTAAATCTAAAACATGCGCGATAGCCTGCATGTTCTTTATTTAAAATGTACTTAAATTATCCAGTTTCACATCAGAATATCAATAATTGTCTGCTCACGCTTCATGATCGCATTATAAATAGTGATTGATATAAATGATACCCAATTAACTATATCCTATTTATGATTTACAAAATATGAATAGAGTGTCCCGCTTTTAGGTGTGAAATCTCAATTTTCTACCTCTCGCGCTTCGCGCTCGCATCAATTGTTTAGTTACATACCTATCCCATTTATTAATACAAAAAGTGCTTAGAATGACCATTTTTAGGTCGGAATGTCAAAAAAATTTGCTCGCGCTTCGCGCTCGCATTATTGAAATATATACCGTCTTCGTGGGTAACTGTAAGCAGTCCTTAAAGGTATAGTGTATGATTGGTTAATCTTAGACAAGGTCAGTGAATCAATTGTAAAGATATTATTTTCATTAAATATCTATATCAATGCTCTACTTTATCACTCAAAAGAAATTGGTATAACTCTTCTGTTTTCATGATATTGAGGGGTGAAATATATATTATAATATGTAGGTTAACCTATATATTTTGTTTCCGCCCTCTCGAGTTAACAAATAAATTGATATTAGAACACCGTTCGAATCATGCATATTCATTACAACCTCATGCATATCGATGAAATACGTCATGGCGCATGCGCGGTATCAAGAAATCCCCGTATCAACAAAGTGCAGCGCTGTATGCAGAAGTAGCTGAGTCGAGTAGAAGCAAACACCGAACGTTGCGTGCAAGCTCAATGAGCCGATGCTAGCCGGCTAGCGATTGGTCCACGTCCTGGACGATTTTTATTGATTGGGCAAACCAGGGGCAAACCTTATCGGACTGTACAGGTACCCCCGCGCGCACACATAACCAACACACACACGCCCTCCACTGATTCACTTACCCCCAGTGATTCACCTAACCCACTGATTCACTTTCCCCGAAAAAAAATGTTGTTTCGTGTGACTATTCAGGGGGTGTGTGTATGCGTGTTATGGGGATGTAGTGTGTTGTGTTTGGTAGTCGTATCCAAAGGTCGTATCGTACAAAATACCAACAGTCCAGGAGGTGGACTAGCTATAGCGATATGCTTGCGCTCTGCATGCACGTTTACTTTAGACATACTCCACTATTAGCGATAGCACACACAGGACAATTACAAGCATATTATATGGAGCTATAGCTCCATGATTGTATCGTACGTGAATAAGGATTCAGACACGTGGATTATCGGACGTGAATGACGAAGCAAAGGATTGTAATACTGCTTACTTTCGGAATCTTATGTCATGAATCTGAAAGTACTCCAAGACTAAAAGAGATACGAGAATCCCAGAGAAGGGCAAGGGCTGAGTTTGATTAGACGGCCACCTCGCTCTTTGCGCTCGCATCAATATTGTTAGGTAGATGACAATCAGAGATATCTATGATGACAATCCTGTTCATGATTACCAAAAGTGCTTAGAATGTCAGAATTTTAGTTCAGAATATCAATCACTTTTTAAGCCCAAGTGATTGATATTCTGACCTAAAATTTTGACATTCTAAGCACATTTGGTAATCATGAACAGGATTGTCATCTAATTTTAACTAAACAATATTGAAGCGAGCGAGATGAAAAATTTTCATATGTATATATATGTATATAGACGGCCACCCCCATTCTGTCTAGGGCCGAGTATGAAGAAAGGGAAGGGCGAAGAGAAAAACGATTATTTTCAGGGCGGGATGCAAAATAGTAAAACATAAAAGGAATATAAAAGTTGATGGGACCATGGAGGACACACAGTATTGACATGAAAGTAGGATTATTCTTCGTTGTTTAGACTGAACTTGCGAGGTCAAAAGGTGAGCTGAGAAACCTGTTGATGCGAAGTATGTAGCGTAGTCTACATCGTGTAGACCGTGACAGTGTGTGTATGCGACCATGCATCAAGTTGCAAATTTAGAATAAAGTGTTATTTGGTCAATATTCACAAGCAGAGCAGAGGCATCATGAGCAAAAGCAAAAAAAAATTAAGGGGGGGGGGTAGACGTAAGGGGCAAGATTTCTCGGAAAACTCTTATTCTTGCAGCCACACAAGAAAGCTTGTAGCTAGATATGGAGTAATGAGAAGTTGAGTATATTCAATATTGCGCGGCGCTGTGGTCTATGGTAGAACCGCTCTAGGTATGCAGAGGGGTGAATTTCGGAGCCGACCCCGGGGGCCGACCGGCATGTTTTACAACAGAACTTTACAAGTCATGCCGTGTGAAACAGGGCAACGAAGTACGTGAAAGAAGACTAAGTAGACTTGGAGAAGCAACGTCCGAGTAGAGGGGATAGTAATTTACGTCTGCTTTGAAACGTGTATCAATAAGGATTTCCAGAGAATGGGTCGCAGAGTATTTCTCCAGTATGGGGAGGGTGCGGGGGGGTATAGCCTATATGCCTAATCAAATCCATCAGTGGATGGATGGATGGATGACTGAAAGAATGAATAGATGGATGAATAGGCATATATATGAATGGATCATCCGATGAATGTATAACTCCAAGAATGGATGGACAAAGACAAATGGATACCAATGACGAATAATAGATAGGAGCGCCCCATGGGAGCTGTTGTTGAATGGGCTACCCCTTATTAAATAAACAATAAACAAATAAAAATAGATGGAAAGATGAACTTTTATTGCAACAAATGAGAGGAAGATAGGCCTCCGGGATATAGGCCTACGCATACAGTGTGTGCACGAGCAGTTCAACTGTTGAAAAAAATGTGAATGACTGGTGCGTGGCGACGTGAGCAGGACACAAAGACATCACTCACATCTTGATTGGCATAACGTAGACTTATTTAGCAATGAAAGTGGAACCGGGAATTGGGACTCCCATTTTCCTGCTATAAATATAGGAAAAACGAATGATAACTGTTGTTTTATATAGCCGAGGAAATGTATTCTTCATTTGGATTGGGACCAAGGAGATCTCGGCGTGTCAACATTTCACAACTCATGGGGAAAATAATATAATAATCATTTTTGATGATTGAAAAAAAAATGTGCTCAGTTCACACTGTCACGATTTTTTTTGGGTGGGGTTACCTGCTGAAAAAAAATTGACAAAGCAAAAGAAAAAACATAAAGGTTCTAACACGAAATGTTGGTCATTCCATACATTTCTCAAATTTGACACCTATCAGAATTCCAGGGGGTGCTGCCCATGGAAAATAATACATGCCGCATCCCCAGCTCACCCCCCCCCCCGCTTCCAAGAGGCATATAATCGCGGAATAATTAATCGTATCAGAAAGTATCAGATCAGTCAAGGCGATCGTATTGATCGTAGAAAGTGTTGGAATATGGTTCAACTATTTTGGAGATCAGTTAATTATGAAAGGCCAATCGTGCATGGTGTTCGTGACGGATTGCACTATTGTATGAATAAGAATATTTTGGGGCGGGAAGGTCGCCTACTTCCAAGCGGTGATGACTTTCGGGGAAAAAAAGAAATTTGTGTTTGAAATTTTTGGGCAAGCCCATTCTGGCGAGGTTCAATGGGTATACGCCTATTCTGATGTACTTAATTTATGGTGATGTGACGCAAATATGTTGCCGATAAGAATATGATATTTTGCCTTTATGGGTGTTTTACAACTCACAGGGGGGGGGGGGTCAAGGAGAATACAGTAATAGCTCTGAATACTGACTGAGAGACACTCCGATCTGCAAACGTGAAGGCAAAGCTGTCATGGGGCAAGCAAACAAGTAATACTTTCTTGAATAGGCATACCATAATAAAGTTTGTGAGAATAATATTGAAATAAAGAGAAAAATAACATTGAGAATGCGAACATAAGGGATACACACAACCTAAGGTTAGGAATTGTATAAAAAGCGAAAAATACAGAAAGATGTTATGAACATGCTTTCACTATTCATGAATGTATAATGCAATGATAAAGGGAAAATGTTTTAAGTTGAATTTAATTTTAACCAGTGGCGTAAATAATTAACATAACAAAAATGAAGGGGCCAGATATACATATAGGGCACAAATCTTGATTTTTTTTTTGTAATCTATGATAGATTTTGACATGATATTCAGATAATAGTTTCCCTTCTCTCTTTCCTTTTTTTTTCTTGGCCGTGACAAATTTGGGAATCCATACAGCCCCAAGCCTTATTTTGAACGCCACTGATTTAAACTGAATATCATCAGAAAAATATTTACAAGGTAGTCAAGTGGCAGCCGACGCAGCGTGTAAAAACAGTATGAATTTCATTGCATGATAATAATAAAATGATAAATAATGTCATGTGTGGTCAGTGGAAACGAGGATAGGACGTTTTGTAATTCGCTATGCAGTAAAATAATGAGAATGACTGAAACGATATATATTAAAAATATAGATTTCATGAGAGAGAATTAAACGATTCAAACAATAACAGAGTATAATATTATGTTGCGTTCAAATTCCCTTTTGATCGTTCTTTTGATTCCCTTTCAACAATCTATCTCTCTCTTCCTTTCTTCTCTCTCCTCCTTCCCTTTATTGGGGCGGCCGAGCTAGGATGGAGGGGGGTATCGGATATAAGGAAGCAGTTTAGGTGTTATGGCACATGACAAGTTCAATTCAGTGGCCTAGTACTAGTAGGTCCATTGGTAAATTGCCAATTCGTCAACTGCCGACTCGTCCATTCATCACATGGTCTACTTTCATTTAGTCCATGCAATGCCAATCCGTCCATCAACATTTCATCGAACAACCATTTGGTCCAGTTAGTCCAGTATCCAATTCATTTTGCACAATAACACGTCCAATAACCAAATTGTATATGGACTAAATGACTATTGGATCAGATGGTTATTAGACGGAATGCATGCATGTGGATAGTGAACGAACTGATGGTAGACCAAATAATGATAGTAGACGAGTTGGCATTTGGACGAGTTGGCATCAGACGAAATGGAAGTAAACCGATCCGATCCATGGACTAGCGCCTAGTATCACGCCGGTATAGATAAGGAGGTAGTGTTGGAAACGATGCCCAACGGACATGCGCGTATCCAGGATCCATGATTGAGCCCGACTATTTTGGCGCCCCTGTGAACTTTTCGGAAAATGGCACCCCGACCCGCGCGCGCGCCCAGCACGGCAATCATAGGTGCCTTAAATGCAGTTTGAATGATCGTATTTCATAATCACGGGAAAAAGGCATCGAAGACCACTTTTCAATGTGTTCATGAAAAAAAAACATCCATGAATATGTTGTAACCACCTTTTGAAAAAAATAAATGCGACCAGAAAGCACAGAATTTTAAGCATTTTGGGGTTTCAATTTAGTTCAACTTCTCATCAGAGTGGTAGACCATACTAAAATTATGCTGTAATTTCTTAACCGGGGGCGGATCCTGAGTTTTAATGCAACCGTGAACATGATGGGTATATGTATTATCTAAACAATATTGATGCGAGCGAAAAGAGCAATATGAAAATTTCTCATATTCTTACCTAGAATTTGGAAAAATCTATGAGCACTTTTGGTAATCAAGACCAGGGTGGGTATCTATCAACATTTTATGCGATTGCGAAGTGGAAGCTGACAATTTTTTAATTTCCAACCCAACACTGGACATTATAAGCACTTTTCACATGTGTTTTATAATCATGAACAGGATGGGTATCTAACTAAATAATTAATGCGAGCGCGAAGCGCGAGTTGAAAATTTTTGATTTTCTGACATAAAATTTGGACATTCTAAGCACTATTGGGTAATCATGAACATGATGGGTATCTAACAAATCATTTAATACGAGCGCGAGGCGCGAGCTTAATTTTTTGATATTCCAACACAAAACTGGACATTCTAAGCATGTTTTGTAATCATGGAAAGGATGGGTATCTATTTAAACAATTGTTTGTGCGAGCGCGAGGCGCGAGCTTAAAAGTGATTGATATTCTGAACTAAAATTTTGACATTGACTAAGCACTTTTGGTAATCATGAACAGGATTGTCATCTAACTAAACAATATTGATGCGAGCGCAAAGAGCGAGATGAAAATTTTTCATATTCTTACCTAAAATTTGGAAAAATCTATGAGCACTTTTGGTAATCAAGAACAGGGTTGGTATCTGTCAACATTTTATGCGATCGCGAAGTGCGAGCTGACAATTTTTGAATTTCCAACCCAACACTGGACATGATAAGCACTTTTTATAACCATGAACAGAATAGGTATCTAGCTAAATAATTAATGCGAGCGCGAAGCGCGCCTTGAAATTTTTTGATATTCTGATCTAAAATTTGGACATTCTAAGCATTATTGGGTAATCATGAAAAGGATGGGTATCTAACAAATCATTTAATGCGAGCGAGAGGCGTGAGCGTAAAATTTTTAGTATTCCGACCCAAAACTGGAAATTCTAAGCATATTTTATAGCCATGGAAAGGATGGGTATCTAATTAAACAATTGTGCGAGCGCGGAGCGCGAGCTTAAAAAGTTATTGATATTCTGACCTAAAATTTTGACATTGACTAAGCACTTTTGGTAATCATGAACAGGATTGTCATCTAACTAAACAACATTGATGCGAGCGCAAAGAGCGAGATGAAATTTTTTCATATTCTTACCTAATATTTGGACATTCGAGTAAGCATTTTCGATTATCATGAACAAGATGAGCACTAACAAAACAGTTTATGCGAGCGTGAAGCGCGAGCTGATTTTTTTTTTTTATATATTTCGATCCAAAGTTGGACATTCTAAGCACTTATCTAACCATGAACAGGATCGTCACTTTACTAAACAATTAATGCGAGTGCGTAGAGTAGGATGATTTTTTTTTTGTATTCTGATCTAAAATTATAGGCACTTTTGGTAATCATGAACAGGATGAGTATTTGATGCGAGCAAACATGAATTTGGCGCCCACCCCCCTCCCTTGGTTAATTGAACCTGAATTTGGCGCACCAGGACAAAAATAAAATAGGCGCCCGCGTGTGGTGAACATCCATTAGGCACCCCCTAGGTTGAACATCAATTCGGCACCCCCCTATGTCAAACATCGATTCGGCAACCCTATGAAAAATATCGATTCGGCGCCCCCTCGGTGCCCCTATGTCCTATGTCGAACTTAAAATCTTAGCATCTTAGCATCTATACGGCGCCCTGAGGTAAAACATTAATTCGCCCCCCCCCCTCCACCTAGGTTGAACATCAATTTGCCACCCCCTAGGTTGAACATCAATTCGGCGCCCCCCTATGTCAAACATCAATTCGGCAACACTATGGAAAATATCGATTCGGCGCCCTAGCCCCTAGTTTGAACATCACTTCGGCGCCCCCTCGGTGCCCCTATGTCGAACTTCAATGCGGCCCCTCCTATGTGGAACATCTATACGGCGCCCCGAGGTAAAACATTAATTCGCCCCCCCCCC
The DNA here is from genome assembly GCF_037042905.1 of Lytechinus pictus. Classification (NCBI taxonomy): domain Eukaryota; kingdom Metazoa; phylum Echinodermata; class Echinoidea; order Temnopleuroida; family Toxopneustidae; genus Lytechinus; species Lytechinus pictus. Next base: position 22,247,275 of record NC_087249.1, read on the forward strand.
ACCTAGGCTGAACATCAATTGGCACCCCCTAGGTCGAATAACTATTCGGCTCCCCTATCTATGTTGGACTTAAATTCGGCGCCCCTATGGGTCGATTATCAATTGGGCGCCCCCCTCCCTAGGGCGAACATTAATTCGGCGCTCCCCTTTCGCTCTTTTGTTTTCCTCCTCTCTTTCTTTCCCCCTTTTCTCTTTCTCTTCTTCTTTCCCTCATTTTTTCTCCCCTTTTCTCCCTATTTTTGGCGCCCCTTTTTCGCCTACCCAGGGGGGGGGGGGGGTGTGCCCCAAGGGCCCTCGAATACGCGCATGGTGGAGCTACGGATATAGAGAAATAAGGACAAAGATGTAATGAAAATATAAGAACTCTTGAAATATTTTACATTTTCTAGGCAAACAAGAATCCAAAGCGTATAAATAATGCCCGGCTGAATAGACCTCCATTTGCATCCTGTTTGATATGCTCGCGTTTAAATAAAATTTCCGACAAGTTCCATTGCAGGCTAAATAAAGGGCAAAAGCATAAGTTTTTTTCTTTGAGAGGGGGGAATGACGATAAATAGAAATACCAGCAAGTGCGATGGGTGATAATCAGGGGCGGCGGAACGTATTTCATTTGGGGGGCAAAAGAGGGCACTTATATGTATTTTTTATGCAATTGAAATTTTCACCATGAGATTATCATCTGCGTTAAATAGTTGTGCGTTTTATAGTAATTAAGGTGAGCAAAGCCTTTTTGAAGTCTTTTCTGATTGATTAAATATGTAATCAGGCTTTATTTTTCCCGGGAGCGAGCGTAGCAAGCAAGCGGTTTGGAAACATTTTCAAATCTGAAGTTGTGAAACTCGCTTTTTGGTCAATTATTACCGCGCAAATTATTGTTAAAAGAGCATCCTTGCGAGATGGTGTGAGCGCAAATCGCGGGCTCAAAATTTTGGACATTGCATGTACTAATAAGACCTGAAAATCAAACATTCCGAGCAATTGTTTTTGTTATCATGAAAAAGATGGGTATCTAACTGAATAATGGACGCGAGTGCGATATTCCAACCTGAAAACTGGACAATCTAAGCATTTTTTGAAACCAATAAATAATAATTGATGCGAGCGCGAGTCGAAAATTTGTGATATTTTAACCTAGATGGACATTCTAAGTTTTGAAACCAAGAATAAACAATAAATGATGCAAGCGGAAAGCGCGAGCTGAAAATTTGTGATATTCAAACTTGAAAATTGAACATTGTAAGCAGAAGTTGTAACCAAAACACTTGCACCCCTCTCCCAAAAAAAATCCCAGTAGGGAAAAAATGGAAAGTGCCCTTCTTTCAAAATGATGTGAGTGCGAAGCGCGAGCCAACAATTTTGTGATTTTCTAACCTAAAATGTATTGTTTGACTTCAAAAAAGGTATTTTATTTTTAAAAGGGGCACACATCATTTTGAAAGAAGGGCACTTTCCATTTTGAAAAAAAAAAAAATTTCCTACTGGGATTTTTTTTGGGGGGTGCAAGTGCTCTCTGCCCCCCCCCCCGGTGCTAATATGGCCTCGGGTTATAATTTTTAATGTAAGTTGAAACTGGTATTAACACAAAAATTTGGTTTGACTGCATCAAATTTTGATATCGATGGTTTTCTTTAAAATATATATTTTTTACCATTTCGATCCATGACATGTTTGCATTTATTTTGTTATTGTCCGTTGACATGCCCAGTGCTTAGAAGTCGTGCCAAAACGTGATTTTGCATAGAGCACATTCGCTGAACCATCGCTGAATAACAAAGAAATGGAAGACCCCTTCCCCAAATAATTCCGCCTAGCTGTATGTCCTCGATATATCTCTCCATGATACGTACGCAATTTTATTCGCCAAGCCCAGAGGACCAAGGAGGAGTGGGGTGAAGGGGGAGGCACCCAGGAGACGTCATCATCAATTTCACTGAGAAAACCGTACTAAAGTTTTGGTCACAAAGTTGGACAAAGTCAAACGTGATACTTGTTTAGTATATACTACCATAACAAGTTGAAAAGAAAAATACAAAGAAAAACTTTCGGGGGGGGGGGATAATCGATGTTACATAAACATCAATTGCTTATAATATACAGGCCTGACGTACCGGTATCATAGGCGGATCCAGGAGGCCAACGGGGCGCCCCCACCCTATTGGCGGCGCATAATAGGGGGAAAGAAAGGGAAACAAGTAATAGAATGGAAAGCAGAGGGTGGGGAGAGAAGAAAAAATATAAGGGGGAAGAATGAATAAAATAAGGTGAGGGTAATTCAGACTTTGGGGGGGGGGACCATGTCACTGCATAAAACAATCTAGCCCGCGCTTCGTGTTCGCATTGCCTCAGTTTCGATGGAATATCTATTTATCAATAGGCCTACCTATTAATTTATTTATTCATTCAGTCATATTTAAAAAAGTTCACAAGATCAGAGTTGTAATTACTGGTTTTTTCATCTTGGTCGTTGTATAATAAAACATAGTAAAATAGCGATTACAATAAAAAGGTATTATACATATCAAATTAAAGAAATATCAGCTGATCAATGTAAACAAAAACAGGCCTTAGTAAAACCATGGACCCATTATAGGTCCATGGTAAAACAAACAAGGGAACTACCATTTACTAATTCAAATGCTTGAGCGCCTACTAGGTAGCCAAGCTAATAAGCCGGGGTATTAGCATGGCCCGCTGGGAGAACAGTTTACGGAACTGAAGTGGCTACCCAGTGCACCATAGGCCCTACGTACCGTTATGATTATTTTGTTTTATTATGATTAATCTTCAGAGGCAGATCTAGGATTTTCCAAAGGGGGGGGGGGGCACATTTTCCCGAGGAAAATTTGACAAGCAAAAAAAAAATGGTTAGAACGATAGATTTTTACATAAGAAATATTGATTGTGCCTCTGAAGGGGGGGGGGGGCGGGGGGCACAGCCGGCCCGTGCTGCATGGATCCGTCAATTTTCAGGACACAATACACGATTTCCGAAAATTTTACCTCGCGCTCGCATTTTTTATAGGGCTTATGAGTAACTGTTACGACTATATAGATACAAACAAATAGCTTTGAGCTGCGGATCGATCGGGGAAAATATTTTTCAACCCCCTCCCTCTTTATTAGTGAAAGCTGGATCCGCCCCTGGATATTGTAAAAAAAAACACTATAGGCCACGCGGTATTTGTCCAATTTAATTGATAAATACGTCGAGGCAGTATATGGACGAATTCAGTGGTGGAGAGCTATATGACACACAAAGCAAATAACGAAATTGGTGGCCAAGCTAGTTCAATACAAAATGATTTCTAATTTTTCCTTTAAAAAAAATGTAGCATAGGCCTATTATTTAAACAATTAAGAAATTACAACGTATATTACTACACGTGATAATAATGAACAAATCAAAATACAGAACCTGAAGAAAATGATAACAATTCAGTGAATCGGAAACAAAACAAAAATACATATAAAAAACTAGAAAAATATAATAAATAAGAATATAGCCCTTTCTCTCGCTTTCGCAAGCACCGTTCTCCCTCCCTCCATACCCTGGAGAAATCGAGAAACAATACAGATCAACGAAGCAAAGATAAAAGCAAGGAAAAAGCCGTCAGACTTTGTTTTCAATGTACACGCTTTCTACGAAATGCAATAGAAACCGGGAAAGAAACCCGTGCATTCACGGTGTACAGACTCCGTACCCGTCCATGCGTCCGTACCGTGCATCGGCACTGCACTTGATTGAGACTCGCGCAGAGGCGAGAGCTAGAGATATGAATATTCATGAGCAGTTATTGATGTCATTTGGTCTCAAGGTGGCGCTCTTCATTTTTTATGTTAGTTCAAAAAATAAATATAAAAAAAGCTCACTCGGCAAATCTTCTCATCTTTATATATTTTTTTGAGAATAAAAACAGTTCTTTCTGGCCAATGCAATACATTGTATGGACTCAGAACTTGTTTATGAATATTGTGGAAAGCAAAGAGTGAAATTTAAAAGAAAGTTTTAAAATAAACCAATGACACAATTTACCTTTAACATGGGGCAATCACTTTTTGAGTCGTGAAAAAGAAGCGTATGTCACTACATAAAACAATGATAAATCAAGTGCTAGGAAATATATTTGGTTTATATTGACTTGAAAGCGGGATGTTTTAGTACAACAGGATTATATATCACGTTAAACAGACAATGCGAGCACCAGGAACAATGAAGACGTAGGCCCTGGGCAAATAATGTTTCATAAAGTTATGATAAATATGTTTCTTATGTAATGTAACATAACATAATTATAATGTAATATTATAATGAATAATATTTTCTTCTTTCCCACTACGTTTCTCTTCCTTTCTCCCTCTTTTACCTTTTCCCCTTTCTCCGTTTTCTTTTTGGTCAGCCGATGGGGGGGGGGGGGATGTGCCCCCCATGCCCCCCGTAGTTACGCCACTGTATGTCCATATGGCAAATACCCCTCCAATATTATTATCTTTTTTACCCCATGATGGTTTAATGGTTTTATTAGAGATTCCATTAAAAAAAAAATTGACATTCCATCTTAATCCCTTCCCAAAGACCCCAACATTGATGAATTGGAAGAAACGGGGGTTTCTCTTCAATGTTATAATAAGGACATAAGTATTTCGTTTGGAATTGGTGAACCGGCTTTTTATTTGCATTTTATGATTCAATAATATTGTTTTATTTGTTAAGCGGTATTTTAGGAAGAATTTTCACCAATAAAACAATTATCTCTTGAGATTTTGTTTTCATTTCTTTCGTAAAAAGTGGGGGGGGGGATGTTTGTACAGGCCACCCCCCCCCTCCTCGAAAAGTGGGGGGGATATATCCCCCCCATCCCCCCCCCCGGGATTTACGCCAGTGGACAATATATACCATGCTTGTTTTTTATTCTTCGATCTGACAATCATGGTCGGGTCAAGGAATGGTTTTAAGGTTTGGGGTTTGAATGGTTTGAATTAAGGCCTAGCTAGTAGCCGGCCCGGGGGGGGGGGGCACTTACATTGACGAGTGGATACCATGCGCGACCCCAAAAACACGTAAAAGGGGTGTCTTATTCAAGATTGGGCACGTTACGTACGTAACGTGATAAGGGTGTCAAAAACACAAAAATAATGGAAAAAGGGTATATCTATTTTGCTAGGAAAGTTACGTGTTTAGGGTCAAATTTGCGGGGATGATGAAACAAAATTAAAATGTTTTATAAAGGATGTCCTCTTTGCCCCAACACTACGTGTTTAGGGTCCGATTTGCGCGAGGTGTGGAAGGTGTGGCCGTGCACCAAATGGTGTGTAAAGGTAAAACCAACGGACCCGTGACATAACAAATATCGCTGAACTTGTTTAGGGGTTCATTTCAGGGAATACTTGCCAAGAGTGTTGTTTTGTTTCCAATACTTGTTAAGGGTAGGGTTTCAGACGCCAATACTTGTTAAGAGGTGCATTTTCAGAATATGGAAAATACGTGTTTAGGGTGTTTTTCGAGACCCCATGGTCGCGCATGGTATATCCACTCGTCAATGGAAGTGGCCCCTCGGGCTAGTAGCCCAGTACTGACTGCGGACGAAATGGGAGGGGAGGGGACTAAACATGCAAAAATCACAATAAGGTTGTCATTTGTAATTTTTTGTTCACGTTCATTGAAAAATTAGGAGGCTGAAATGAAGGAGAACGGATGTGGGTTCATTCTTTGTTGGTTATAATTTACCCACTGCACTAAGCTCTTTCTTTTGCGATTATTGAAATCACATGAATTCATAAAGAGGGAGCGTAATCAATTGCTACATATGCCCCCCCCTCCAATTTTCATATTTTGTACAGCAGCCTATCCTTTCGTGAAGGGTCGTAGGTCTCGCCCCCCATGGATCGTCATGCATGATCAACAGTTTGTTGTACTACGATATTTTATGTTGATGTTGATGGTATTATTGTTGTTGTTAGTGTTGGTGGTGTTGGGTGGTATATTGTTATAAATCTTTTCGAGGAAACATGAATCCTCTGAGGTATTTGATGCGTGGCTCATCTCCCGCTCATCTCCCTTCCAATGGGCTGGATTCTCCACTTTATTGATGTACGTCTCGCTCGCTTTGCTCGGCCATGATATTTTCGTCTAATATCTGGTGACAATGAATTTTGTTCCATGCAGCAATTAACGTTATGGTGTCGATTATTGGTAATATAAGATCAGCGAGGTGTATACGCCGGTGTATACGACACTGCATGGCGTATAAAAGAGGGACTTTTGGCGCTGGGCCGACTCCCGCCCCCCCCCCAAATAAAAAAAAAAGTTCCACGACCAAGAAGAATAGAAAAAGAACTGAAAAGGGGAAATGTATAATTCTCTTTGGGGACGATCTAATCTTGTAAATTCAATTCTATTCAAGACTTTAATCCAGACACAGCTTCATATGCAGATGTCCATATCAACAAATAACATACATGTAATATACATCAAGACAAACATACAAAGATAATACTGGAATAAGCAAAGAACAAATAAAGTATAACTGACAGTCGAAAAGGAGAAAAAACAATCACACTAATAACTAGGAACAAGCAGTAAGTGAATAGTACAATGCCGGAAATATTTACATACGGCAAAATGAGTAACTTGTCTCGAAAAAGACAAAGATATATATATACAGACTAATATTAGTAGACCACTAGTTACTTATGACTCTGCTAACAAATTGTCATACCAACGCTTCCACATATAGGAAAACGTTTTATTATTATTATCATTTGATGGCTGGCGTGCAGATGGGAGGGCTTGGGGGAGGGGCTCTTCCCCCCCCCCCCATTTTTCACGACCAAGAAAATAAAAGAAAAAGGAAAGAAAAAAAGGAAAGGAAAGGGAAAAGAGTTAAAAACAGTATTTTCTGAATAAAATGTCAAAATCTATCATAAACTTAAATTTTGTAATAAACATGTCGATTTTTTTGCTGGCTCGCTTAATTCGCTCGCAACTTTCAACTGATTTTATTTTGTGCATGTTGGTGTATGTGAGTGTGTTTGCGTTTATGTCTGCTGATAAAGTTTGTTTGTGTTTTGTTAGTTTTCTGTTTCTTATTGCAAATTTTGTTAATGCTGTTGTCTAATTGGGCAACTCTCTCCAAGCAGTTTGCTTTTTTCCTAGCCATATTTTGTATTATTTATTGCATAATTGCGTATATTTGTATATACATATTTTTGTGGTTGAATTAATTGAAAATTAATCATCAAATAGCAGCGTAAACTGATCAACAATATTTTGTAGATATTTTAGGTTTTCGTGCATAAGATTATTTTCACCCCCTCCCCCGTCGCCCGCCATGAATTCGTACATGATATTTAGATTCACGGATGCCTGAGATAAAGGCTCATGATCCAGGGGGCACATCCGGCCCGTGCCCCCCCCCCCTTGAGAGCCATACTAAAAAAATCTAATGTTAATATGCCGTTCTTACCAGGTGTGCCCCCCCCCCCTTGAAAGTCACAGCAAATAATTTAAATGGAAATGTGTCATTCATACACAAGTGAGGACCTTTTTTTTCTTTTTCTATTTTTTTTTTGGGGGGGGCTGTCAAACTTAACGTGGACCAAATGAGTTCAATTTTTGCTGAAAACCCCCCTTTTTTGCAAAATCCTTGATCCATCCATAGTGAGGAGAAATCATTTTGTTTTCTATTGAAAACCCTTAAAGGACAAAAGAGCCCCAAGAGCATATATATATAGATATAGTTTATGAGAAATATCATGACTAAACGGATGATAAGTTTTTCCCTCATAGCATAGAATTTTGAAGGAAAAATGTATACCTCAAGAATAGTGACCATAATTGATATCATATTTCGATAGATAATTCAATAGTAAATAGTATATGTTCCATATTCTTTGACAATTTCTCTTCATCGAATTTTATGGGGAGGCATTGTGGGGCCCAACCGCCCAAGATAAATTGGGCTTATCCATGACTTTTTTTTTTTTTTTTTACTTATTAGTAAGTTGATTGATTCCAGGCCTGATTCGTTTATCTATATCCTCCGGATCCACTGGCAGGGATGTATAGCTGGCAATACATTCACAGATTACACAGGGCCCCTCCAGGGGGCCCTATATACAGACATATAATTAAATTTGACGTATTCTAAAATTTGAATAGAATATTGATAAGCATGCATAAAAACAGAAATCGGCGAATACTATAAACTGACCTTAAATAAGGGGAAATGAAGCGCTATAATTAATGCCGTTATTTTCTGTATGTCAGCAGCTCAACTTACAGTGCTACTTAACCATATTGATGAATGATGTATTCTAATTAGGCGTTATAAACCCCTCAAAAAGGTTCTGCAACTCGATCAATTTTGAGGGATGATATATTTTTTGTTACCGAGGTATAAAGGTGAAACTGGTGTCATTGACAAGCCTGATTATTCCTTTTTACAATGATGTGCCATCTGTTGTGATTATGAAATCATGGAATGTGCAGTTACCATGAATATAGGGAAATATCAGAAGTGGAATGTTGCAAAATATAAGCAGAGTCTCCATTTCTATAAAATTTTGACCACGCAGGCGGGTGACGGTGAATGTCAAGGTGTTGATTGGAGTGAAAGATTTCAGTAACAATGAAACTAACATCTTTCTTCCTTTTTTTTAATTCAACATCCTAAAACTTTTTGAAATGACAAGGTTCAAATTATTCCAAACACATTCAATCCATTGCGCAAATGAGAATACAAGGCAATGTGTGGATTTTCAGGCATCAATGCATCATTCAAACTCGGTACATCCTCGAAACAATTGGAAATTCGCTATTGGCGCCCCCCCCCCTTCGGACCGCATGCGTGTTCCCAAAATGTCTGGTAAAGGGGTACTTTTTCGCGGGACAAGTCTGGCCCGCGAATTGTGAAAAAAGGGGGTGTATATTTGACTTTTCACCCGGAGATTTCTTTTAAAAGGGGGTATTTATTTTCTCTCTCTCGATCTCTCTTTGGACTCTTGAGAAATTTAAAAATCTTTCATATAAGGTATAAAGGGTTTCCACAAGCAGCCATATTGGAGGACAAACAATAAAAACCTGTGCATCAGACTATGAAAAGTCATTGTTTTCATGGTTTTGCTATTGTTTTGTCCTCCAACATAACATCAGGGAACATCTACTGTAATGAGAGCTAATGAATTAGAGAGGATGGGGGGCAGTCTGTCCTGAGATATAGTCGGGGTTGGAATGAGAGCTCACCTGATATAAAGGGTACATTGAGCAGTGTTCCGGATTTAGGGGGGTCTCCAAGGCAGGAAAAGCCGGGGAAAATCCCGCTAAAGGGGGGTTCAGAAATTTTAGCAGACATGATATAGGGGCAGTGGCGTACATGTAGCTAGGATTTTTTCCTGGGGGGGCACTGGGGGGTCCTTGCTTTTTCAGGGGGGGCACCATTTTTTCGGTGTGTGTGTGTGTGTGTCACAAGGGCGGATCCGACTTTCGCCAAAGGGGACGGTGCCCGAAATTATCTTCACCTATATTTTCCCCGATCAGTCACTTCTTAGTTTTATTCTTATAAAACAACATTAACATGAAATAATCTCATAAGCCTTATAAAAAGTGCGAGCGCGAAACGCGAGCGATTTTTTTTTTACTTTCATGTATTTTGTCCTGAAAATTTAATATTCTGGGCAATGTTATGTGTGATCCTGAACAAGATTCGTATGTAACTAGATGGTTACTGCGAACGCCAAGCGCGAGCAGAAATTTTTATTAACTGTTCTAGCATTATCGAAAAGGGACCTGTTAAGGTCTTCGTATATATGAAACATTTCCTGTCCGTGATTACGTTCGCATTAGTGGATTGGTGAGATATGTCTGCTTTTCATAAATTCCTAAAATCAGTCCTTAAAATGTCCCTTCTGATCTGAATATCAAAAATTTTCAGCTCGCGCTTCGCGCTCGCATCATTTAGTTAATGAAATACGTATGGTCCTAGTTAATTCTTACAAAAAAACCTTAGAATGCCCCACTTCAGGTCTGAATTATCTAAATTTTCAGCTCGCGCTTCGCGCTCGCATTGTTTAGCGAGACAGCTGGTACCTATCATGTTTACACAAATTTGATTATAATGTCCCTTTTTAGGTGTGAATATAAAAAAATTTCAGCTCACGCTTCGCGCTCGCATTATTTGATCAGTAAGATACATATCAGTTTAATGACATTGTCCTTAAAATGTCTCTATTAGGTCAGTATAACTGGTAACTGAGCGCGCTCACTAGCGCACTCACTCAGTGATTAAAGGGGAGGCCAGCCTTGGCCATACAATGTTGTGTTGGGAAGGAGAAAAATAAATTAAAGAGAATAGTGAAAGTTTGAAAGAAATCGGACAAGCAATAAGAAAGTTGTAGCTGCTTTAAAATTGAGATCACTAATACTATGTAGATTTCAAATTGGCAATTGGGTAAGTAAATTATGACAATTAAGGGGCAAAGACAACTTTCCCATAGGCCATGTACTTTATTATCAGGGATTTGTGGTTTTCTCCTAAGTACCCATTCCCCTGGGGCAGTAATCTAAATATAACCCAGGTAGCATATTGTTTTATGTCCTCATGAAAGAAAAATATAATTTGAAATAAAACTTCTTGGAAAAATGACATTTTAGCCATAATATGTATTGGAGTACATGGAAGAGTAGTCCTTGCCTTACATCACTATGACATCCCATATGCGGCCAATTTGAAGTCTCCATGGGTATAGTGATTACCAATATTTAAAAATTTTAAAAATTCATAACTTTATTGTTGTTTGTCCAATTTTGTTCAAACTTTCACCTATCAACTTGTTTGATTTTTCTTTTCCTTATAAATACAAGATTTTATTTGGGTTGGATTCCCCTTTAAATTTTTTTGCTGGTGCCCCCCCCCCCTTGCCGTGACCCACGGTACGCCACTGTGGACATACCAATGGCAATTCATTGCATATCTAAAAAACATGATTGCAAAAAAAATGCCAAAATATTTCAGTCATCCCCCCCACCCATCAACACGGATTTACGCCAGTGATATTGTCTGAATACCTTAAATAAGGGATAAGTTGTTAGGCTATCTATTGCGTTCTATTATGCAATATATAATATCTCCATGATTGCATGACCCCTCTGGTTTTAATTTGAAGGCACTACGTCTTAAGCCCCTTTCACAATTGGCGCCTCACTCGTGCGATAATTTTTTTTTTCGACAATATTTTTTCCGTCCTGTTGTAGAAGTGTTGTCTTTGAGTCGCAAGCAATATATAAACTCGTACGAGAGGTGAACGACCACTGCACCAGGATACAACAGTCGTGAGACGTAATCGTGCGATTATTTTCATGTTTCCGGGTGCAACATTCGTACAACGGCTGCAACGGTTGAACGATGATGCGACCAAGTCGCACGACATATGCGTTTTGTAGCGCCATATGTCGCGCGACCTAGCGACCCGTTGTACGACTACTACAACCGATCGTACAAGGCTACGACCCATTGTGCGACACACCGCATCACCTGTCGCGCGAGGTGTTGGCCTATAAATACGACACGCGATGCGACTTTCTTCATTACAACCGCTGATGCCTGACGAGACGCTGCTACAGTGAACAAGACACAACCAAAATACAAGCATCGGCATGGCCCCAAAGAAGTCAAGGAAAAAGAGGAAAAATCAGCCTGATGAGGAGGAAGGGCCCCAGCCTATACCCGTGGCCGAGGAGAAAGCTACTGCTTCTGTCATAGCTGGTGATGAGGGTGAACATCCACCGAGCAGACGGCCATCCGGAGCCAGGTGGATGCGGCACTCACCCAAGGCGCTGGCGAGAGGCAGGCCTGGCTAGAATGGATGCTGCAGGCCGTCCGCCCACTCCCAAGACCCCTCTGGCGAGAGTTCACCAGGGACACTTTCAACTTGGTGAGCCGCTACCAGGATCGGGCAGACCACCTTTCCACCACCCCAGTATCTCACCCCAGCACTCCCCAGATGATCCAGCCACTCAAGCCTCAGTCAGCGCCGATCGGCTTCACCCAGGACGCTCCACCTGCTTCCTTCCTTGGGATGCTCGGGCCAAGCAGCACCTGGACCCCTCAGAACCCTCAGGGAGGATTTCAGCAGCCCAATTTACAGGCCCCCTTCCAGCAGCAGGCCCCCTTCCAGCAGCAGCGTGCCCCCTTTCAGCAGCAGCAGCAAGGAGGCAGCAACAGCGCCAACACATCAATCATCACCCAGTTGAACTTGTCAGATGAAGAAGATGAACAGTGAACTTTTGTTAGGATTGTTTTTATTGTTACTTGACGAACTCTCTCAACTCAAATTATAATTTGACTATTTTGGAACATTTATTTCAAACTTTTTTAAATATTTACTCGGTGAATAGAATTCATTTTCGTTAACAAAATGTCTTGGAAAAAATATATAATTTTTAAAACAACATGATTAATGACAATATGAAATTTGTTATATCTGTACATCTTTTTTATTCTCATAAATCACGTTTTTTCAAAAATGTTTTTTTTTTTTTTTTAATGCATGCTATTAAAGGAGAATCAACGTTTATTATTTCAAACATTTCATTGTCAAAGAAATTTTTGTTTAAAATAAATGTTGACATGATCATTCATTTCTTCTTTGAAATGATTCATTCCACTAAATCAAGGAGACAGCAACAGCGCCGTCACATCAATCATCATCCATTTGAACTTGTCAGACTTGTCAAATAAAGAAAATGGACAGTGAACTTTTGTTTGGATTGTTATTGTTACTTGATGAACTCTCTCAATTTAATTTACAACTGACCCATTTTGGAACATTTATTTCAAACTTTATTTTAAACATTAACATGGTCAATAAAATTAATTATCGTTAATAAAATGTCTTTGAAAAATATATATCATGTTTAAAACAACATGATTAATGACAAAAGAAAATATGTTATATCTGTACATCTTTTTTATTCTCATAAATCACATTTTTTCAAACATGTTCTCCTTCATTATTTTATTTCAAACACATGTTATTAAGGAGAGTTAACTTTTTAAATTTCAAACTACCTTTCGATGTAAAAGTAATGTATGTTTAAAATAACTGTTGACATGGTCATTCATTTCTACTTTGAAATGATTCATTCCACAAAATCATGATCGAAGTTTACATGCCATTTTTATGGCAGAGTCTGTGCTGTATCCCAAGTAGTGCGCCAAGTGGCAGTCTATATCATGTGTTGTTGCCAGGGCAGGCTTCCAACTGGACTGTTGTAGTAGTGCTTCAGGTAAGTTCTCAGCTTCTTGCCCTCTTTGTTTGCCTGGTAGCCTCCGCCAACTCGTTCAACATCCTGCAGAACTGCTGCGTTTCTCCATGCCCCAGGGATGTGGTTGCCCAACTCATCTTCATGGTCAACGTCAATGTTCTGAAGCCCAGGAAAACGATCTCTCATTAGGTTGTGGAGGCACATGCAGGCCATAATGACTGTCCTGTCTTTTTCTGGATCAAGCTGTAGGGTACTCAACAAGCATCTCCAGCGATGGGCAAGGATGCCAAAGCTGTTCTCCACCACACGGCGAGCCCTCGAGAGACGGTAGTTGAAGATTCTCTCCTCGTCGGTCTGCTCACGGTTGGAGTACGGCTTCTGCATCAATGTCTTGAGAGGGTAGGCGTCGTCCCCAATTAAGAAGTAAGGGGTGTCTCGGTCATCATCTGGCAGGGGCTCTGGATCTGGCAGGCCAAGAGTACCATTATCCAGTCCACGTCTCAGCGGGCTGTGGTTGAAGACCTGGGCATCCGATGATGAACCGGGATTACCAACGTCAGCCCAGAGGAACTTGTAATTGCCATCAACTAGGGCCAAGAGGATGAGGCTGTAGAAACCCTTGTAGTTGTAGTAGATCGTACCAGAGCCTGGTGGATTTCTGATGGCCACGTGTTTTCCGTCCAAGGCTCCGCAGACATGATGAAAGTTCCATCTGTCAGCGTAAGTCCGTGCCACTTCTCTCCATTCATCTGGAGTAGTTGGACAGGAAAATACTCCATCTTGGTATTCACTGATGATGGCCTGGCACACCTCTGGTATAAACAGAGAGATGGTATTATGGGCAACACGGAAGGCATACTGCAGGGTTTTGTAGCTGTTGCCGGTCGCAAGATATCTCAAGGTGATGGCCAGTTTGAGCCCAGGATCCAGTGGCTGCCGGTAGCGATAGGACTTCTCTATCCTCGGAGTGATGCGCTGCAACAGTTCAAGGAACGTTTCTGGTGGCATCCTCATGTAGTTCAGGTAGTCACCCTGACATTCTCTCTGCAACTCCGTCATCAGATTATCATACTGTCCAAACAGCACACGTCTCTCAATCCAGGGTTTGACCCACCACCTTCTTCTTTGCCTTGCATGTCTTTGACGTCTACGGATGAGTAAGGCCATCAATATGACATGTCTGTCTTGAACGTTTTGGATTTGCCTTCTCAGACTTAGCAAATGCAAGAGCCTCCCAGGAGCTATTGGTCGAGCAGCAGCCATGTTTACAGTATGGATGGTCCAGACATTTGGGATGAAAGCTCAGGAGTTCTCGATCTTATATTGGGGGTGAAAAAAATCGTACAACGTTGCAAAGGGGGCAAGACAGGTCTTCCAATAGTCTTAGGGTGGTACAACGGACTCGTACGACAGGATGCATCATCGTACGACATGAAAATACTCGTGCAACACTCGTTCGGGGTCTTACGAGTGCGTGCAAAGTCGCACAACACTCGTACTGCCTGTCGTGCAATTATTTTTCATCGCGTCAGTCGCTCAAAATATCGGAGCAGCACGGTTTTTTTTCCCGACCGAGATGCGACCATTTTGTCGCATCTGGATCGTACAATAAGTGGTACAACGGCTACAACGAGTCGTACAACGGGAAAATTTTCGAGTCGCAAGCCGTTGTAGTCTGTTTGGCAACAATTGTGAAAGGGGCTTTACCTATAAAAATACCGGTACCGTACCGTACGCACCGTACGTACCTACTTCACCAACTGTCTTCTTGATTGACCAAGCATGCAACGCATGCTGACAAAAATAAAACGCATCATTATAAAGAGTTTTACACTTTTCAACAATCTTCGATGCTGCGCATCACCTACAGACATTTGGAATAATTAGGTAATTGATTGTTGAAGAGATTTAAAACTGAAAGAAATCAATGCTGCAAAGTTAGTCGTGACGTAAAAACATTAGTACGTTCCCACATATAGAATTCTACGTTGGAGGAGCCGACGCGGTGCTAATTAATTCCTAGGCTTAGTAATAGTATTAATATTAGGATTATGTTAATTGATGGACATTCATTGGATGTAGAGACTGGATGCGTAGCTTATTTGTCCCGCTTTACTGCCTCAACTTATCTCAAGTATGTGTCTAAAGTTCGATTTAACAAGAGTAACCTGACTCTAGTCTTATTAAAATATTAGTCATAATAACTCATATTAATTATTATTAAGTTCACTGACTGAGCTGAGACCGAGTCTTGACAAAAATTCATCCTGTTTTTTTGTTTAAAAAAACTTAACTTAAGTTACATGATTAATATTCGTTATTGTTAAAACTTCAAGTTTTCAAAAGAAAGTGTTTTTCTGCCATATCTTTTGTTCTAATGTGGATCTAACCTGTGAACGTTAGATGTTATTTCACAAAATGAAATTTACAAATGTGCGTCATCATGATTCATGGTTATCTGTCAATTTTTGTTGAATGATTATTTAGCATATTATAGATCTACAATGTTTTGTAGGTTCATATTTGTCTGTTTTTAATTGCTATGTTTGGTTTAAACTTTTCATTGAAATATTTCTCGAAATGTTGTATTAAACTTGTAATGCCATGTGTTTTGCGGTCAAAATTTGACAGCCTACGGCCTACGCCCTTCGTTTGACAAGCTTAGCGCATGCGCATAGCGCATTCAAAAGTCAGTGCGTGCGAGAGCCACTGAATTGCTATATGCAATTTTCCCGGAAGTTGCAGTGGCTATTCGCTCCCGCCCTTTTTGAATAAAGGCAACCTGGGTCTGGGAGCATTCTGTTAACTATTTCTGTTCAAATGCAATGCAGTTGAGTTTTTCTGTGGATTGTTTTTCAATTTGTTATTTTGAAGATACAAACCTAATTTTGCGCAAAAGAAACATGGAACAAAACCACAGATTTCTTCATTTTTTGCGAATTTTTTTGTTATCCCACTTCTTAAATCTGAGCTAAGCGAAACCGCCTGCGCGTCAGTGTTATGCTTGACCCATGTAGATCATGTTATACTTCACAGTAAACTTTGCTGACTTTTCATAACCCTACAGTGGTCCATTTGATTGGGTTCTCTTTCTGAAATGAATGAGGGAGATTGCAATATTGTGTTGGAGGTGTTGACGAGAGCCACCAGTCAGGATGCAAGTATACTGAAGCCAGCTGAACAACAGCTGAAACAATGGGAAACACAACCAGGTTTTCACTCGATTCTGCAGGTAAGCCAGTCTACTATTAGTATTACTAACCATCTTCTTACACTCCTCGTTACTTAAAGGGATGGTCGGGGCTGAAAGTATCTATAGCTTCATAAATAGAGTAGAATTCACTGACCAAAATGCCAAAAATTCATCAAAATCGGATAACAAATAACAAAGTTATTGAATTCTAAAGTTTAGCAATATTTTGTGAAAACTGTCGTCATGAACATTCATTAGGTGGGCCGATGATGTCACACCCCCACTTGTTCTTTTGTATTTTATTATATGAAATTAGGTTTATTCAAATTTGTTCTTCCAAGAACTAGAAAAATTGGATTGATTTAGTGCATTAGATATTTATTGCTGCAACTTATTTCATTTCAGGGAGACATATTATTCACACAAGTATGAAATAATGAAAAAAATAATGATTTTATGTAATAGCATAAGAAAACGGAAAGTGGAGATGTGACATCAGCCCACCTAATGAATATTCATGAGGACTGTTTTCACGAAATATTGCTAACTTTAAACTTCAATAACTTTATTATTTGTTATCCGATTTTGATGAAATTTTCGGCATTTGGCTCAGTGAATGTATTAAGATATAAATATTTTCAGCCCGGACCATCCCTTTAAAATGATAAATTGTCCCTGATCAATTCCTCTGCTAATCCTCTTTTTGTATCATTTGCACAATAGTTTAAGGGTAAGTTTGCTTTGAACAATAGACTGACCAACTTTAATCCCTTATTATCTCAAAACTAATTTTCTAAGCTAGTGAACATTCTTTTCTCTTTAATAGTCAGCCAGAATGAATTCATACATCATTGTAAAACTGAGAATCTCTTTCAGTATGGATACATAATGAAAAATATCTGGTGACTTTGTGGGTTTTGCCAATCATGCCTGGTCACATTCAGTCAAATTTGCCATTCAGCCACTACTCTTATGTCTAATTTTCACTTGGGTTATACTCACTTTTTCTAATATCCTTTTGGTATAATAGCGCTTAAGTCTATTTGAAAATGATCTGTTTATTTTTTTTTACCAAAATCATATTTGACAAAGTGCAAGTGATATGTAGATGAAAATGAAATGGAAGCATCAGACTATTAAAATGATAGACCAAGTGATTATTAGAAAATTGGTAAATATAGACTTTCAATATTCATTTTCTCCATAAAATGTAGTAATACTTGATGTTTTTTTTAATTTTTTTTTCTTTACACACAGACAATAATTCAGAATCACAATATTGGAGTTAATGTTAGATGGATGGCAGTGCTTTTCTTCAAGAATGGAATCGACAGATACTGGAGAAGGACTGCTACAAAGTAAGTATTTGTCATTACTTAATCAGCGGTATATCTGAGACCTTTTTTTTTTTGGGGGGGGGGGTGCACCAATGAAGAAACTAAAAGGTGATCTTGCATGATTCAGTATGTGGCCTTTTCAAGTTGTAGTATTCCCAATACCCTTCCCATGTTTTGTCATGTAAATCTGATTTTATTTTTAATATTGATTTTGTCTCAGTGGGTATACAAAGAATGGATTTGCAAGTAACATAATTTTCTTTAGATAGATAGCTATGACTTTTTTAATTCTAACTATCAATACCAATCAGTTTAGGGCCTTTTTTGTTAAGAAACACACCAATAATCAATTGAAAAGTAGTAATCAATTATCAATAGCAAACATTATGAATGGTCTGTGGATTTAATATTTGACATAATTGATCAGTCCAATGACATTTAATTGGAGCTAGAGAAGGGGAACCTTCCTTCTGTACCAAATCCAAGGAGGCTCGATCAATGTGCTCCCTCAGAAGCAGCAGTTTTCCTTTTTTTAATAAAAATACTTCCCTGTATCATACCTGGCATCGTACCATTTGATTAAAAAACAGCTGTGTCCCATCATTTGTACACCCATGGCTGCTCTCTCCTAGTTCTGTTCTGGACCTCTCGTGAGAGGGCAGAGGGGTGAGAGTTCTCCAAGACCGTTCTCATTAAGAGATTAGAGGGAATATTTTTAGATACAGGGAGCCCCCTCCCCTTGGATACTAAAGGGAATGCATAATGTTATGATAATTGAGGTGATACTCTTTTATTTTCAGTGCCATCTCAGACACAGAAAAAGAGGGCATACGAGCCAAGCTGATTGCTCGCTTCGATGAACCTGTTGCTCCTATAGCTACTCAGCTGTCAGTCCTCATCGGCAAGATAGCACGCTTGGACTGTCCTAAGCTTTGGCCCGAGCTTGTCCCTACGCTCCTTGATGCTATCAAGCAACCCGATCTCCTGTATCAACAGAGAGCACTGTTGACATTACAACATGTAAATAAGACTCTAGCATCCAGGAGGCTTGCGACAGATAGAAAGCTCTTTCAAGAGGTTAGTATGACCTGAGCCGGTCATCCAGGTTTTAATTTTATTTCCAAACACCCCCTAAACAAGTTTTTCTCTGTGTGCAAAATAACCCCCTAAACAAGTTTTTCGCGGGCTTTATTTACACATTTTGGCCCCTATACAAGTTGTTGCCAGAATATGACCCCGGGGAAAAAGCTTGGGGGAAAAAATACCCTAAACACGTTTGGCTAGTCTTAAAAAAAAAGCTTTGGAAAAAAAACATACCCTAACTACGTTTAACCCTGCGATTGACCATTGACCAGTCTTTCAAAACTACCTCTTTTTTTTGAAAATCGGTGTTTTTGATACCCTTAACAAGTGCACGCGGGGCCTGCGTCCAAAACTGAAAAAATGCCCCTTTAAATGCGTTTTTTTGGTCAGGCGTGTGTACAGCAATATATTTGACTGCCCCCCCCCCCTTGGCTCACACAGAGATCACCCCCCTCTCTCCACTTTACTTTATTTGGTGCATCTTTTTTCCTCAACCCAACCTTCTACTCTCCACCTCTTGCTTCTAACAGAATGTCTGTTAATAAACATCAACAATATCTAAGCTCTCGAGATAGGAAATTAATATTTTGATTGTTTATTCACAATTTGCTGGTTTCCCCGAACCAAGATACAAAAGTACAATGTAGACTTTCTGATACACTTCAATTTCTACAGTTGACAACCAACATCTTTGGTTTTGTGCTAAACCTGTGGAATACCTACCATGAGAAATTCCTCCAAGCAGCTAATGCAGAGGATCCTACTGCCATGGCCACAGCACTCGAACTCAGTGTACTTGCACTTAAAGGTAAATCATAGTTAGTAATAAGAAAACTGTTTCATCATTTACAGGCAAAAAGGTCTTTAGTACTTGCTGTATTGGCAACACTTTTTATTTAATTTAAGGAATTTTGTCAAGAATAGGGGATCCAGAGTTGTACATTTTAAAATTTTCATGCTCAATTATATGCATTTTATATTCAACCAAAGTAGTTTTGACCCAAAAGGGAAATTTGAGTAATTTCACTGCAGGAATCAAATTCTGTTAAACATACGTACCACCCATCTAGAATAATGAATGAATAGGTATTAATGAAACCTACACAGTTTAAGAATTTTTGTGAATGATTCCTATAACATAGTGAACAATTTTTTCTCAATTTATGCAGTTCTAAGGAAGCAGTTGGTGTTTGGCACAACAGAACCGGGCAAGTCACAGGAAGCGATGGTAAGAATTTGAAATATGTAGATAATATTGACTGGCATAGAGGAGAACATCACTTATATTGTCAGCTACAGATTCATACCGTCCTGAGTCTTTAGCCGAGGGCAACATAATTCTTGTAAAGGGCAATATGTTTGATAATCCCCGAGAGGTAGAGGCAGTCATTGTTGTTATTATTATCCAAGTAAGTCATGGAGAGCAAAATCACGAAGATGCAGGAAACCCTTTATATACTCTTGTGTCATGTTTATCCAGCGTTGAAGTTGGTCATTTCTTTTGTGTGTGAAATTCATAGCGGAGCAAATGTCGCCAGAGCAAATATTTTGCATTATCTCTGCATGTAAAGTCAGTACTCGCAGAGAGACCAAGCAAAATACAAACATTATTCCCCATCCATTCCCAATAAGGGCAACACAGATTTGTAAGTTACCTCAGATGTCTGATATAGGTAATAATGGTTATAAACCCTTAGTCACGCTGTTGTTACTGCATCCTCTAGCATTCTGCAGTGGTGAATTTTAGAATATGCAGAGTTCTCTGTTATTGATGCTGCATTGGCCACTATTACCCTAGAAGAAAAAAATAAGGAGAAAAAGATTTCCAATGGTTTTTATTCAATCCCCTGAGTTTATTTATTTGTAAAAAAAAATTTTGGTATTAGATAAAAAACTAAGGCATACTTTACACCAGGGAAAATCTGGGGGTATTTCATGAAGTATAAAAACAGGGACACCAGTTAATGGCAGTTATGCATTTGATCATGCCGAACATAGAAACAGCTTAAAACAACCCCTCTATTCAGGTTTGTTTCTAAAGTATTAGTAGCATTTTCAAGTGAAGATGATGAAGCATGCGTACTTTAATCAATGTACCTTTTCTCTTTTTAAACACTTTCAGATGCTGATTCAGTTAATTTTCCAGAGGATACGTTCCTTCTTAGAAATGAGTAAGTACCCCATTCACTTATTTTCGTCTGTCAGCTCTATGCTGATTATAAGCTGCTCAGTTCATTACAAACTGTTGCAAGATGTTATGAAATCTCACTTGATGTTTCATGTCTTTCCATATTTCAGGAGTACGGCTTCCAGCTAATCACACACTCCGGGAGAAATTGGAGAAAATGGCAATTTTGCACACAAAAATTGTAAGTCCATTTCATTATATGATAAGTATTACTACCAGTATTCTATTTTGATAGGAAGGGGTGGGGGGGGGGGGGACAACGTGACCTTAAGTGGGATGTCAATTTAAAAAAAAAAATTGAATAACAGGTAATATAGAGTTACACAACCCCCAGGCATGACCCTGACCTCCATATTTTTGTTGCTTTATTTCTTCTTTTTACCTTTTCATTTCTCTTTGTCTGCTCTTTTTAATTTTTATTTATTATATCTCCCACTAATTTAGAAATTACAGGGTGCCAGTTGCCCCTGCCTGCTCTTTAGTGCCACCACTTGATAAATGTCTATTTGAGAGTAATGAAGACTTTCCTTTGCATTATTATTTGGACACTGATGAATACCCTTGGATCTAGTAATATAAAGGAAGAGTTTTTTTAAATTTTACATCTTCTTTTCAGCTAATTGACTGTCAGGAGAGCTTTCCTCTGGCCTACATTGATTTCATCAGTAGCTCCTTGGAACTATGCACCTCTTGCGTGTTCTCTGATGAGAACAGACATCTCTTGTTTGAACGCTTCCAGGTACAGTGTATGAACCTCATCAAAGCGATCGTCCGGTGCGAGAAGTACAAGGAACGGACCGGTCCGGATGAGGAACCGGATCCTGTGACCGTCAAGGCTGAAGGGGTATGAAGGCTGTTTGTTCTGTTACAAAATTAGTCTCTCTTATACCCCTGTCACATTGAGATCTTTTTTTTTTTGCAAGCCCAATTGTTTGGATGGCCAAAACCTTGATGTGTGAACACTTCGCCAGCACTGGAAATTAGCGCTAGGAAATAGTTGCCTAGATTTAGTTGGCCAAGTTGATCTTTTCACTGGCAAAGATTGTAATCTTGATTGGAAAGGGGTATTGGTGCCATAATCACCTGGCTCTGGCAATCAAAGTGTTCAACAACCTTCTTCATTAATACCATTCCCAATTCCTTAAATTTTTTTTAATGGTCATTTCATGTTTTTCAAATTCAGTATGTGTATGAGAAATATTACAAAGATTATACACATAAGAATATTTGGACATTAACATTTAAAATATAACAATGATATGGACAGTTATACACATACAGTTAAAGGACCATATAATTGACAGATAGAATGAAGTGGAAAGTAGGTGTTTTAATGAAAAGCTAAACAAAAGCTTGTCAATTTATACTTGCCTTATTTCAAATTACTGCATTTTAGAACATTTTCTTTTAAAAAGATAGTCAATGACATGATAAATAATCACAAGGTGGTTTATTTATGCATATAATGTGAAAACAATTGGAGGTCTATGGAAATGATAATGAAATGAAATGTGAAACAGATTCCCCTACTCACATAGCCCATGTTTTTGTCTCACCTGCATAGCAGAGTGAGACTATAGGCGCCGCTTTTCCGACGGCGGCGGCGACGGCGTCAACACCAAATCTTAACCTGAGGTTAAGTTTTTGAAATGACAGCATAACTTAGAAAGTATATGGACCTAGTTCATGAAACTTGGCCATAAGGTTAATCAAGTATTACTGAACATCCTGCCTGAGTTTCATGTCACATGACCAAGGTCAAAGGTCATTTAGGGTCAATGAACTTAGACCATGTTGGGGGAATCAACATCAAAATCTTAACCTAAGGTTAAGTTTTTGAAATGTCATCATAACTTAGAAAATATATGGACCTAGTTCATGAAACTTATACATAAGGTTAATCAAGTATCACTGAACATCCTGCATGAGTTTCACATCACATGACCAAGGTCAAAGGTCATTTAGGGTCAATGAACTTTGGCCGAATTGGGGGTATCTGTTGAATTACCATCATAACTTTGAAAGTTTATGGATCTGATTCATGAAACTTGGACATAATAGTAATCAAGTATTACTGAACATCCTGTGCAAGTTTCAGGTCACATGATCAAGGTCAAAGGTCATTTAGGGTCAATGAACTTTGGCCAAATTGGGGTATTTGTTGAATTACAGCCATAAATTTGAAAGTGTGTTGGTCTAGTTCATAAAACTTGGACATAATAGTAATCAAGTATCACTGAACATCCTGTGCGAGTTTCAGGTCACATGATCAAGGTCAAAGGTCATGTAAGGTCAAAGAACTTTGGCCACGTTGGGGGTATTTGTTGAATTGCCATCATATCTCTATAAGTGTATTGGTCTAGTTCATAAAACGTGGAAATAAGAGTAACCAAGTATCACTGAACATCTTGTGCGAGTTATAGTAGTTTTCAAAATCAGCACTGCTGCTATATTGAATCGCGTGATGCAGGTGAGACGGCCAGAGGCATTCCACTTGTTGTAAAGAGGTATGTCTAAAATGATAAAGATTGATCATCTGGAATCATAAATCAATAATCTGAACTGGTCATGAAATCGCCGAGCCATATCAGACGCCAATTATGTATCCGTGCACACAATGCAATGGGATCATGTTACAACCCGAATTCTTCAAGTTTGGCCTCAGAGATGTCTGTAAGACTCGGCACAACCTCATTCAACCACCTTATGATGGGTGCATCCCATTGACACGTTGCATGATTTATCATTCCAGAAGTTCCTGATTTATAATTTTACAACAGGGATGTATACAAGTTTAAAGATTTTTATGGAATATGATTTGTATTGCACAAATCTATTGAATATTGAATGTTCCTTTTTTTACCTTCTACACAGGCAACGAAGGGATTCTTCACGGAGAGTATTGTCACAGAGATATGCCAAAGACTGATTATGCAGTACTTTCCTTTAGGACAAGAGGTAAGCTAAGTGACTGGTGTGTCAGCATTTCTTTGGGGACCATATAATATTCCTTCACCTGGGTTGAATGTGACAAATATGTAGTTCAATGTCATATGGCCTCTGTTTGTCAAATGTGTGGGTTAAGCGCTTAGAAACGTTGTATTAAGCGCTGTACAAATGTTGCATATTATTATTATTATTGTGAAATGTCATATAATCATATTATTTAAAAAAAAATGGTGACAGGAAGACTTCATGCTTCATCACAGCAAAGTTGTTTCAGCCAAACCATATTGAGTAACATGCAGAGCTGGGCCCTGTCTTACAAAGAGTTACGATTGATCCAATCAATCGCAATTATGGACGGCCAGCAACATCAACATGTATTATTCATGTTTGTTCAAAATATTTTCTAACTATGATGTATATTCATGCATTCATTGTTTTCTTGAAAATTCACTGTGCTTCTCTTTGTTTACAAAGGACATTGTGCAAATTTCCTATAGAAAAAATTATGACACTGATGGATTTCCATAGAGTTAGACGGGGACCTGGTCTACCAGACATTACCGTGTTTGTATTGAGTGCACAATTCAGGTGCTTTTACACAGTTAGCTGTTACTTTGATTTTCTTTTAGGATCTAGAGCTTTGGGAGTCGGACCCTGAAGGCTTTGTAGCAGATGAGAGTGGCGAATCATGGAAATTCAGCTTAAGGGTAAATATTTTATTTTTCATTTTTTTTCTTTACGTTTTAACTCCTTCCACAGGGTTCTTTATTGTCAGAATTCTTAATTTTAAGATATACAAAATTTTCAGACAAAATAGTGAATGAACAAGTTACGGATGTACATAACTAATCTTTAATTCTTTGCCAACAACTTTCTTTTCTCTAGTATACATCATAGCTCATTTATCTAAAGCCTTACTCATACTGCAATTAAATGCACCGCAATTTGGGAAATAAAATCACAATATCGTTTATCCACTAGATTTTGATTGCATATACCATAAAAGTCACCCAGCAAACCGACATATCATAAATCATACCATTCTCAATTTGTATGACCTTGGAAATTTTCACCTTTTATAAAATTGGGTGAGATTTACTGTGCAACCCTATTTGTCATACCTCTTACAAAAGTGAGCAGTGAGTGCCCTTGCATGAATAAGTACTTTTTGATGAGTCAATAAAGAAGAGATGATAGCTAGCTGTGTATGTAAACCAAAGAAATTAATGTTTCTATTTATTTTGGGGCCATTTTAATAGTATAAACTCTTTAGGGACGCTTGGTGTATTAAAAGAATATTTTTCCATTGTGTGTTTCATTTCTCAGCCTTGCACAGAGACTTTATTCATCACCCTTTTCCATGCCAATAAGCCAGTGTTCATCCCAGTTCTCATTCAGATGGTACAGAAAGTTCAGGGTAAATTATGATACATTGACCCTTTTCTCTTTTTGTCTTCAGGGGGCTGCGATATGTAGTAACTTTCATATTCTTTTTCCACATATTGGAATACCACCCCTTTGTACATGCATAATACAGAGCTGCCAAGTAGTACAATTTTTCCGTATTTAGTACGTTTTTGCAACCAAAATACGGCAGTACGTTTTTTCTTTAAAAAATACGTTTTTTTGTATTAAAAAAAAAAAAATGGTTATTAGATCAATGTAATTTCAGGTAACTTGTTTTTTTTTCAATCATTTTGTAAAAACCAGGGTGAGATATACACAAGTTTCAATGTTTTTTTTTTATTCATCTGCAAGAGCAGTGCATATTTTAGCTTGCATGCAGCTTGAGCGCCGTGATGGCGAGTGCGCCAAGCATTTTATTATGAAATACACTTTTTTGGGGAAAAATACAAAATATTTATCTCACACTGTAAAAATACTGATTTTTTGGTCAAAATACTGATTTTGGGGGATAAGAATACTGAAAATGCAAAATACAACTTGGCAGCTCTGATAATATCGTATTTGAAAATGCCCACCAGTCTGTGAGGACAAAAGAGGCTACATTTGTGATCCTCTATCATGAATGTTTTTGTCATTCTGTGTTGGAACCCTTTTTTGTGTTGGGGAAAAAAAATCTCAGCAAAATATTGATACTGATTCTCTCAATTATAAGTGCAAATATCATACTCTTTGTTCTGTTTGTCTCTTTCACAACAGTAATATATAGATTCTCATTGGAATGTCTACACAGCATTTGTCTATGCACCATCTGTAAATTAAATCATAGTTTTCATTCTTATTGGAGAATTCAACCTTGTGCTTATGGAACCAGGATGCTATTTTCTCAAAGTCAATTTCTGTCCAACTTCCTTGACAACCCGTAGAATCACGCTGTAAAAGTTAATGGTTAATATACATGTATATGAATACAGAAAGTTCTAAAGTGTAGAGACACAGATATTTATATTGTTCTCCTTTTCCATCTAGTGATATAATATTTATGTTTTGTATATAAGTAATTATCTGTCTCATTCATGTAGCCTGGTAATAATTCTTACACAACTCTCGTGCAATCGAATCACTGAAGTTTTTTCTTAGATAGTTTAATTAAATAGGACTCAATTTATTTACGCCACTTAGGGGGTGTTGCAAGAAAATATTTGCGATCAATGGCAAATTTCTGATGCAAATTCACATTTGATATATCATTTGTAAGTAACTGGAGCAAATTAAACTTTACTGCTTGTTCCAAGAAGCAGTTTAGCACTCGAGTGCAAATTTGCAATTAATTGCTAGACTTGTGAACGATTTTTTAATCCAAATTTGACTTGCAAAGGACTGCAATTTTTTGCAACGCCCCATTAGTCAATATGAATGAAATGATTTCATGAGTAGAGATATCATGCTTTAGAATAAAAACAAAATTTGAAATAATGAATTTTCCCCCCATTTTCTTTGTACTGTCTAGATGCCTGTGATACAGAAGACATGCAGGTGCTCCTACAAAAGGAAGCTGGTAAGTGTTACTCACAAAATCATAATATAAATAATAAATATTAATTAATCTAGAATGAATACCTAGCCCTAAAGTCAAGCCATCGGTTTCTGTTGAGTATGTATTGTTGCAGGGTTAACAAAGATGAAAACCATTCACTTTTTTGTATTTTTAAGTGCAGCCTGTAAGGTGTATGATGTTGATATTACATGTAATTTATTGCTTTTTGAATATTCAACAGTGTACAATATCTTAGGTCAGGCAGCATTTGAGTTTTATTTTGACGGTGTTGATTTTGATTTCATGTATGTTGTATTTTCAAACTTGCACTCATTGCACAGTGGAATATGTCATGCTGCATTGTAGCTGTTTGATGATGTTCATTTTGATGTCCTGTGTTTTGTATTTTCATCCTAGTGTACAATGCAATAGGTCAGGCAGCCTTTGAGCTTTTTGATGATGTTGACTTTGATCAGTGGTTCACCTCCCATCTACTAAAAGAGCTTCAAAACAAGCATCCAAGGTAAGATTCCTGGAGCAGAGAATAAGCAACCTATACATGTTCAGATCCCTCCTACAATAAATATGATATTCAATGTTATAGGGTGATATTCTAAAATGTCCGGGTAGGATTTGGCTGGTCGAGTCATAATAAGTCCCGAAAGATTATGAACTTAGGCCGAGAAAATACAATCTACAAATCCTTATTCTGTTGCCATGGATAGAACAATATAACAACATTTAGCTCAAATCAGGATTTTTTTATACTAGACTAAATACAATTTTTGGTGGCATGAATGGATTGCTAGATATAAAGAAATTTGGATTAGCCCTAAAAAGACTGGGCTATCACGTGATCACATGATCGCGACGAAAATTGGCATGCACGTTGCCCATGGCATAACCTACAAAATTGTAAGATCGAATTATTCGAAAAATCTCATTTCTAATTAATTATGCTAATTTATGTGTACAATCATCAGTTTGCTCTAATTAAGTAAATAAGGTCCCTAAAATGCAATTTTTTTGTTCACAGACTCTTTAAAGGATTTTGATCAAGTGTACTTTTGAAAGATTTCAATATAATAATTATTTTCTTATGTATTTTTTTTTTTTACATTTCTTGTGTATTACTCTGTTTTTCGATTATAATGATAATTATATAATAACAATATTGAAAAATAACAATTATATTCAGTTATCTTAAAGCAAATAATACAAAGCAAAAGCATGCGCTATATACATGCACCTCCTACATTTTCTCTTTATTTCCTTTCATAATCATTTCTCTAGGTACAAGGTGATCAGAAGAAGAGTAATCTGGTTAGTTGGTCAGTGGATAGGGGTAAAGCTATCCCCCTCTCTTCACCCTACCCTTTATGAAGCAGTCTTACCCCTCCTCTCACA
The DNA here is from genome assembly GCF_037042905.1 of Lytechinus pictus. NCBI lineage: Eukaryota > Metazoa > Echinodermata > Echinoidea > Temnopleuroida > Toxopneustidae > Lytechinus > Lytechinus pictus. The sequence goes on from NC_087249.1 coordinate 22,275,637, forward strand.
GGATGAAGATCTGGTGGTCAGGATATCCGCTGCTCAAGCTCTCAAGACTGATATCCTTTTAAAGTCAGCCTATCTCAAGCCAAGAGTAGATTATTTCTAGAAAAAGTATTTTGATTAGGATACCAACTGGAACCAGTTGTGCCCATTTGAAAACCTTTAATTCAATCACTGCAACAAACTCTGTGAAATGCCATGAAATTCCCTGTAACATACCTGCATATTTGGGGTTCAGCAAATTGTGCTGTCCTGTTTATTATTCAGTTAATTTGAGATCAGGGATAGTAAGATAATGACTTTACCATACAAGGTGAGGGGAATAAGTTTGTAGCAATAAGAAAACATCTATTGGTCGTTAACCATTCTGTCGGTTTGATGGAAAATTTATGTTACCCATTGTATAATGAATTCTCTAAAAGTCTTTTGACATTATAGAGCACTCGCATGGAGATTACAGTATGTAATTTCTATAAATATGTGCAGTATATCAATGTAGAAATCAAATCAGTCGGCTATTTTTGTTTACTTTGAATGATAGATAAATATGAGAAAGTACCAATAAGAGAGGGAAAGATTCTTCAAATCATTTTTGCTTTGTTCCTTGACTGACCTAGTGCACCTGTAGATGATTTTGAATTCAAGACAGAAACCTTCCTGCCGGTAAGTTAGCAGAATTTAATTAACATCTATTAAAAAAAATGTCAAATGGTATGTTTTAAGAAAACACGAACCCTCTTGTTGCATTGTGCATTACTGAATCATGCACAGTTTATTACATGAGGTCATTGAACAACCTCAATATAATGAAGTACATTATCATTAGAGATGTTTAGCACTTTTTCAGTCCTTTTACACTGAAAAGACACTTCCATATTTCCTTCTAAGTATTTTTTTTAGATTAATCATATTAGATTAATCTATTCATATATCACACATTCTTACTTTTAGATAGGTACTTTTAAAAGTCAGCTTCAGTGTATTTCTTTTTAATGAAAGCTTAAGGAGAAAATCTGAAAGTTTTTTGTAATCTTCTTTTAATTTTTCATATCATTTATAAAAGTGTTAATTTCAGATTTTTCCTCAGTGTAAACGAATGTAAGATATAAAGGTTTCATTCAGTATAATAAAACATATATATATATTATTTCAAATTATTTTCCCAGTATCTAGATTCCAGTTTTTCTCTGCTCTTTCAACTTCTACAAGATGTATCAGAATGTGATACAAAGGTAAATGCAATGCCTCCACTTGATAATTCTAACTTGGTATCTTAGAATTCATGTTTCGCAGGTACGTAATGGAATCTTTGGAAAACAAGCGCTGCCAAAATCATGAAAACTTACAAGAAAATTCATGTTCATTAATGTGCAGTTAAAGTTCCGGTTTTTGGGGGTATAAAGTATGCATGTTCATGGTGAAGCTGGTTTTCTGGCTTTTTGGGTTCAAAGGGTTATGGGAATGCTGCGTTTGGTATGGTAAGCCTTGGGAATCCATGATTTTGTTACATCTATTCTTTTAACTTATTCTTTTCATACCAAAATGACCGTGGTTATTCCGTTTCTTTCAGATGAGCATTCTTCATGTGATGTCTTTCATCATTGAAAGGGTGGGGCCAGAGATTCGCCCCTTCTCAAATAATCTTGCCCAGTACTTACCCCTCTTGTGGGAGGACTCCGCAGAGCATAACATGCTTCGATGCGTCATCCTCTCAACTCTCATTCATCTTGTTCAGGTAAGAGATCTTATAGGGGTAAAATTTTACCCCCTTCCCTACCAAAGTTGCCAAGTAATTACACCTCTTGTAAGATAATTTGGTAGAGCATATTTTCAAATTTGTTTTATTCTTACAACTTGTATCTATCCTGATCTCTGATTGTTTATCACATTATACAAATTAGGATTATTGTAGCATTATGGTTTTATAGCATCTGTATGTTTAATACATGAACGTCAATGCAATGGTAATGTATTTTATATGATTCGTGTTATCATTCTAAGATTTAGAAATTTAATTATTAAATTTTCTACAACAGGGGGTGTTTACTAAGGGGGTGTCGCAAGAAAATATTTGCAATCAATCGCAAATATTCTGTTGCAATTTTACAATTGATCACTTTTAACTATAGCAAATCAGATTACACTCCTTGTTTTATGGAGCAGATTAGCAATCAATCGCAAATTTGCAATTAATTGCGCAGCATATGCTTGATTTTGGGAACAAAAATAGACTTGCAATTAATCGCAAGTTTCTTGCAACGCCCCATAATTCCAGACCTGCCAACCAGTACGTTTTAGCCGTATTTAGTACGTTTTTGCAACCAAAATACGGCAGTACGTTTTTTCTTTGAAAAATATGTTTTTTGTATAAAAAAAAAAAAAAAATATATATATATATATATTTTTTTTAAAAACTAAATCGTAATTTATTGAGAAAAATAATCTCTATATGTCTCTATTTCATAAAACGTGCACAAATATGGTTATTAGATCAATGTAATTTCAGGTAACTTGTTTTTTTTTTCAATCACTTTGTTCAAACCAGGGTGAAGATATACACATGTTTTAATGTTTTTTTTTTCATCTGCAAGAGCAGTGCGCATTTTAGCTTGCATGCAGCTTGAGCGCCGCGATGAGCGAGTGCACCAAGCATTTTATTATGAAATACACTTTTTTGGGGTAAAATACAGTTTTTTTTATCACAGAATACAGTTTTTCATTCCCAGAGGTTGGCAGGGGCCCGTTGCATAGAACTTTTTACCTGAGAAAACTCAGGTTGTTTTTACCAGAGTTTTTGCCCTGTGTTAAAGTCAATGGCAGAAATCAGACTAACCTTAGTTTTCAGTTTTTACCAGAGTTTTCTCAGGTAAAAAGTTTTATGCAACAGGCCCCAGGTCTGTAATTCTCATTAAAGTTATGTTTCAGTGCCAAGGCACAAATCACAAACGTGTGATCTCTTGGATGATTTCGCAGGAGCTCACGTGCTCTCATCATGATCTGACCAATGCGGTGATGCGTAACTTGCCACACTCAAAAAGGAAGTCACATGTGATTTTTTGAAATCTTTGTGAAACCATCAGCTGTAGTGAATTTCTCTGCGTGTTCTTTTACAGGGTTTAGGACCACACAGTACCACCCTTTATCCATTCCTCCTCCCTGTCATCAAATTCAGTACTGACACCTCAAAGCCTCCTCATGTATATCTGATGGAAGATGGAGTGGACTTGTGGTAAGTACTCTCAAAGATACTACAAGGGAAGACACTTAAAGGGCCTGGCAACTGACAAATCATGGGGAAATTGAATCAATACGAAATTTGCAAAAGGCCAATTGACTTGCATAATATAATCCGTCCGTCATGAGCGCCCTGTCGGACTAATGCGATAAAATTCGGACAGCACACGAATTTGACTGATGGTTATTTACTTCGGGTCGTCGCAGTTCTAGCTTCCAACAATCCCAATTCCTAGACTCATAGCAGGTCTCTGGATTGCTAAAGCAAAATAAATAACCTCTGTGGAGTTACATGTTTCAAAGTGAAAACATGCAGTTTACTTCTGGTTGGTTAGTCTACTAACTATTGCTCTCCTAAGATTAGACCTCCCAGACACGCCGGCGTCTATTATGTTACACCCCAGGCATGCAGCCGAGTGAAAGACTTGAATCCCTTCTCTGTTTTTTTTAGATTAACCTTGATTTCCCTATGATTTATCAATGTAAAGTCGCTTTAAGCAATTTTTTGAAATGCTCGATAAATGCTCATGAATGGGGAAGGATGCCCACTAGCGTTGAGTAAGTAAACCATTGCACATAGGCATGCTGCTGTTTTTAAAACATATGGGGAAAATGAGAGAGGGGATTTTGGAAAGGGCACAAGGGCGGTGCATGGGAATAATTCCACCTTTTATTACCCATAAATCTCTGAAACATATTCATCTCTAGTTTAAGAAAAAAGTATTTGAAGACAAAAAATCCTAAAATGTAAAAATAGTCTATTCCTTCACCCCTTTACAATTTCTTTCATATGTTTTGTACACAACCATATCGCGATATGCAAAGGTAAAAAAAGGTCGTTACTTACTCAACACTGTGGGGCGCTCTTCCCGAGCATTTCATTTTGCGATCTTCCCCTTGAAGTATCTTTGGTACCTCACCTAGTATGTCACTTCCCTTAACAAAAAAAAATTATGTGTAGATCGATGTCTAACAATAGGTATAAAAATTGAAAAAATAAAAAATGGGGAACAATTTAGTGTGTGTATGTTATTCATTCTTGTAGGATATTAATACTTATATTCATGCAGACTTAACTTTTGCAGTTTTTGTAACCTTATTAAAGATTTTCAGACTAATCCTGTTTTTATGCCCATTGAAAAATTAAGTAAAACAAACTACCATTTTTGATCACACAATTAACAGCTGAGATCTGGGTGGGGGGAGGGCAAATTATCCCCCTTGTGTATTAATAATAAGCTGGTTATTAATTATACACTTGAGAAATACATATACATTGTACATATCTAAGCACTTAGAGATTTATTTATGTATTTAGAAGATTTGCTAGTATTCTTTTTCCAACTCCCTATCACATTTTATTGCTATGCTTGATTATGTATCTGTTTGAGCTATTTAATGTCTGTTGACTTTGATCTTGTAGGTATGATACATTACAGAATGCTCCCTCTATGACACCAGAACTCCTTCAACTCTTCTCTAACATGCCTGAAGTACTGGGTGAGTATCATATATCAAACAAGTTGACAGAGATTGTGATCAGGTGGGTGTTTCATAAAGCTGTTCGTAAGTTAAGAGCGACTTTAAGAACGACTGGTGATCCTTTCTTACGTGCTAAATAATCACCAACATATGACGGTGAACATCATTTACCACAAGAAAGGATCACCAGCCGTTCTTAAAGGAGAATGAAACCCTTGAAACCAGCTGAATCCATATCAAAGAGAAAAATCAAAGAAACATATTGTTGAAAGTTTGAGGAAGATTGAATGAATAATAAGAAAGTTATGAGCATTTGAATATTGAGATCACTAATGCCATGTAGATCCTCCCATTGGCAATGCGACCAAGATCTGTGATGTCACAGACGTACAACTCCCTTATTACTTTAGCACTTATTTCACTTATATTCTCACTTTTATAGAGTATTTCACAAGGTGAGGTGTTCTCTTTATGAGAGGACAAGTACAGAGGTTTCACAACATTATATCATTGATGAATCGTTTGTCATATGATTAGAATGAGCAAAAAGAGATGTTTTGGGGTATATTTTCAGTGTCCAAAAGGGGAGAGTTGTTCATCTGTGACGTCATAGATCTTGGTCGCATTGCCAATTGGAGAATCTTCATAGCATTAGTGATCTCGACATTCAAATGCTCATAACTCTTCTATTGCTAGTCCTATTTTACTCAAACTTTTGTTGATCTTATTCTTTGATTTTTCTGCTTTCACAAAAGCTAACTTGCTCCAAGAGTTTCATTCTCCTTTAAAGTCGCTCTTAACTTACGAACAGCTTTATGAAACGGGCCCCAGATATTATTTTATTCACACAATGCTGAAGTTTGATCAACAAAAATAAGAAAGATAAGAAGCTTATGCTTTACTGTCTGTGCAATAGTACACAAATAAAGTGAGGCTCGAAGTGTGTTGGGTCAAATAAGCGCATGTGATAACTTTAGTAATTGTCTGAGGTTATCAAATGTGCCTTATTGCTTGCTTGAAAAAAAATGCATGCTTGACATAGCAGTAGATTATGATGCATGGCACGTGATCCCCTCTCAAGCAATCATTTGATGAGGATCCACATATTCATTTTATAATTCCAATTGCTTCATTTGAAGACTAAGAAGAAATTGCACTGATGAGCGAAAATTTTGCATTATTCTGGGGTTTTGCCCGATGCAATTCTTTCCAACTGCCAAAGTTGGGATATCAGCTTCTCTTAGCTGTTAAAAGTCTGCCAACCAAAAGAGCCGTCATAACCGTTAATTTATGCATGCACTGGTGACCTTAGATAAAGGCTGACCGAAGCTCTGGAGTATTAATTCCCGCCAAATTTTCCCCTATCCTTGTTGGACTCCAAACACCTCTGCCCAACCTGAAACTGCTTTTAAATCAAGATTTGGGTACCCTAGAGGATATCACTGGTAAAGGGGTAATATATGTTGTTGCCAAGTTGTACTTTTCTTTTATGTGCAAGAAGCCATTGTTGTTTTTTCAAATTCAAGTTCAAGTTTGTTTATTTTAAACCAAAAACAGCATTTTTACCTCATTCTATTTTTATTTTTCTATTGTACTGCACTTATCTGTTGATTTTCTTTTTTTTTTAATCATAGAAATGGCCACAGAGAATCTGAAGACATGTTTGCAAATCATCAGTTCATATGTTGTACTCGGAAAGGAACAGTTCATGCAGGTAACATTCACTTAATATTAAATAAAAGGCACGGTGTGCATATGGGTCATCATCAAAAATACATTCACATTGTATGAAAGACAAGTCTCACAGCCATCACAGCCTCAGACACATGCAAAACTTCCAATATTATCTTGACAGCAAAGTCCTCACTTCTTCTGTACTCGTAGTCAACAACTCTCCAGCCCGAATATGAAATCAGATTACAAACCAAGTCCAAACATTTGCTCCGGTCTTGATATCTCAAAGGGCATAGGGTTAGAGTTAAGGGGTTAATTAGTTAATGAGGTTAGATTTTATGTTTGGTTTAACAGGCAGATTTTCAATCGGAACAATTTTCGCTGGAGCAAATGGCATGGAACCAACAAACTTGTGTGAAAATTCAAGCCAATGCAATATCGGCCTCATGAAACAGATCGTACAGGTCCAACGGTTTATTTCCAATTCGTCTGATGCCAATTCGTCGAATTGCCAACTCGTTTACTATCATTTGGTCTACCATCAGTTCATCCACTATCCACATGGTCTATTTTCATTTAGTCTAATGCCATTCCGTCTTATTAACCAGTTGGTCCAATAGCCATTTCGTCCATATACCATTTGGTCTAATTGGACTGTTAAATTGTGTGTTAAATTGTGCAAAATGAATGAAAATGAAATGGATATTAGACCAACTGGTTATGAGACAAAATGGTCATAGACGAAATGGCGATTAGATGAAGTGATGATTGGACCAAATGGTTGTTAGACGAAATGTTGATGGACATAATGGCATTAGACTAAATGAAAGTAGACCATGTGGTAAGTGGACGAGTTGGCAGTAGATGAATTGGTAATTCACCGGTCCAACTATCCATGATATTGTTCCTACAATATGTCACAGAAACTATGGAAAGAAGAAGAGCTACTGGCCAAAATATGTTTGAGACAATAAATTATGATGTGTTTGTTGAATTTCGTTATAAACTGGAATTACCCACATAATGACACAGGCAGCATGCATGCTACAACTTGTGTAATTCTCCAGTGCGTTCTAATGACATTTGCTCCAGCGACAATCGCTCCTACCGAAAATCTGCACATTAAGTTTAACATAAACCCAAACTCCAAACCTAATTTCAAGCATAATCCTAATCTTCACCTCATTATGAAGCAAAACCCTATCACAATCCTAACTTGTCATATTATATCTTCAGAGAAAATAGCGGAGGAACAGTTGTCGCAGGAGCAAATGTCTTGTTAATGCTGTTAATTATTCATGCTATGCGGGATTGCTTTCATCGTCAGTTGTGAATTGCATGTTATAATTATGGTGTATGATATTGTATATTTCCCGATAGAGCCATGGCCAAACTGTAGCATCATGTACGACCGGTATAGTGTCAGAACTCAGAACAGAGGGCATTGCTGCAGTACTCAAGGTAATGATTATTTAAGCCTAAGTTCACAAATATGTACCAATTTTTCTTGAAGGATCAGGAGGGGTTGCTCAGCTCATGATCACCACGAAACACCATGACAGACAATAGCATCACTATGTGAGCAGTGAATGCTGAAAAAATTTCATCTCTTTGGGAAATGACGTAACCCACCCATTAAATGTGTGTTTCTGGTTCAGGTGTATGTTTGTGTGTCCTACGCATGTGTCTCGTAAGGCTCAGGGATTTTTTTGTCCCTTGCACTATTCATTTGTACAATAGTTCCATAACAATGTAGAGGGTAGGGGGGGAATATATTATATTTCATTGTAAACTTGGTCAACGATCACTTTATAAAATATGTAATGTTTTCTCTGACAATGCAATAGCAGTTTCTATCACCTATTCCCAGTTGGGTATACTTGCTTCAGACCTGGCATCCTGTGTTACATCTCTTTATTACTGGTGCATGGTCTATAATCAATTACATTCAAATAAATGTGTCAATATCAGCTATACTATGGTCTCAGATACAGCTTTTGAATTCAAGTGGGGGTATTTTTCACCTATTTTAATCATTTTGATGATTGACTGAAATCTTCATATCTGTATTTATTCTGCAGACAATTGAGACAGTCTTCAAGGTGTTCCCAATGGAAGGACCTCGACTCTTTGAGTCTTACCTACCAACAGTGTTTGAAGAGATCTTGAATAAAGATGTAAGATACTTCAGGAAAGTTTGTTATGTCATTGATGCACACAATATATTGTCATGTCTATAGCTTCTTGACAGTTCTCCCCCCATCCCCATTCCTGTATGTGTCGACTTCTGTATCAGTGCCAAAATTTTAATTTATTTAGTTAATTGTTTCTGCACATGGTGATAATTGCGATACCCAACTTTTGTGAATATAACAACTCAGAATACTGATTAAGTAACAATTCTTGGAAATGTATGTATGTAATATGTATGCATAGGAGGAAGGATGAGAATGTTTTTTAATTATGGAATTTCTTTGAAAATAAAAGATATCTTGAAATATTATGTCAGTTGGATAAAACATACAGGCACCCATAATAAATAAAAATGGGGACAGAGGTAAGAAAGGGCCTAAAAACGAACATCATTTTTACTTGAAACTTGGCTAGTTATTCTTTTAAATAATAATAATAAGGGTTTTTATCCATCAGACCTACCCGATGGTGATGACCATGCACGTGTCTCTACTCTCTCGGATCATCATTAAGAATCAAGACTATTTCTTCTCCATTCTTGATGGCATTGCCAAGAGCTGGAACACCACGGTGAGTAAGATTACATTCCTGAGGATCTTTCATAAAGTTGTTTCTAAAGCTTTGACTTCTTATAGTTACCACGTCATAATTCAGTGCCGCATCTTTCCTACAGCGAACCTTTAAGCGGCTTTTTCATAACCGATTCTGACATTTTATCATAGACAAACTTAAGGCCATTTCAAAATGTCCAATCGCTGTTCAAACGATCGTTTGACAGTGTATCAAAGGAAATAGGAATATTGATTGCATCTCTGTATGATACAGAGCACAAACGTCATTTTCATTTGGGAGTCATGCACTATTGAACAATAATGGTTGTTGGATTGATTGCATATCTTTATGATACACGGCCCTGAAATTGTTTCCATTTGGAAATCATGCACTAATATACAATCTATTGTAGTATTGATCTCGTCTCTTTATGATACGGGACACATATCATTTGGGAGTCGTGCATTAACAAACAATTACTCGTAGGGTAGAGAGCACAGATATTATAATGCACTCAACATGAACATTCCTCTCCTTCCAGCCCGATGAGTTATTGACCAACCTCATACAGACCTGGGTTGACCGCATGGACCAACTGGCCATAGCAGAGCGTAGGAAACTGACCGGTTTAGCGTTTGCGGCGTTGATGACCAGTTCATCACGGGCTGTCTTTGAAAGGTTACCAGACACGATGTACATCATCGTTGAAGTACTTCATGATGTTTGCAGAGAAGAGGGTGATCAACAGATAGAGTGAGATGCCCGACATATTAATTAAATTAAGAATGTAATAAATACATCTGTAAACATTTTATAGAGGCGTCGTTCAGATGCATTGAACGCTAGATGAAAGTGAAATATATGTCAAAATCATTATTTTATGTCGATGACAACAGGCAGAAGTTACTTTCATATGTGACTGCCCAACCCAAACCCCAAAATGAGTTTTACAAAATGAATTTGGAGTTTTGGGAACTGGAGAAAAAAAATGCCAACAAGAACCCCCAAACAACTTGAATGAATGGGGAATTGCTTCAAAGAAATTTCAGGCTCACCCAAGCATGAGATATCTATGCAGTGCAAGAACTTTTGAAACTTAAACCCCATTGAAGACTAGATCTTAGCCTTAGTGATTGACCATGGGCTTATTTCTATTTGTGTATGATCAATTACCGGTAAAAATTCGATCCTGTGAGGCCGAAATCAAGGAAATTCTGGAAAAAAATGGGAAATTTTATCATTTTCTTTAAGAAGCAAAATTCAGGCAATTTTTCTATTTCGTTGTTTTCTTGAAAGTTCTGGAAAACAATTATTCCAGATGTTTTTTATTTTAAATGACCTTCAATATTTGTGTGTGTGTAATTGAACAGCATATGTTACACAAAACCACGCTCAGGCCTGTCTAGCATGCATGCATATCTTTTGTATCGAAGAGTCTTGTAAAAAAATAATTTCGACTTGGGCAAAAGTTTGGGAATGTCAGGGAATTCTTAAAGTTGTATGCTTGTAAAATATCCTATTTCAGTTCTCTCATCTTTGATGTTATATTATTTTTCCCCCTTTGTATTGCAGCTTCCTTGTCATGAGTGAAGACCATAGTGATGAAGTTCAAGATGAGTATGACACCCTGCATGACAAGAGAATGAGAGAGGTAAGGGGATCAGGTGGGAGGGGGGGTGTTTCACAAAGATTTAAGTGTTGCACTTAAATGTCTAGTCGTGTGCAGTATAAAAGGCACCACCCCATTCGTCAAACCATACTATATGATGTGCGTATTAATCTACAAATAATTTGCACGCCAGCATTTAAGCATGACTCGAATCATACTTACCTCTTTGTGAAACACCCTCCACATAGGGATCTTGGTCTCGTCGTACAAAAGAGTTGAGACAGATTCAAATCAATATCTCAAATGAGATTGATCTCAAAGATGTGCGATGGACTCAAATCAATTAAAAATTAGATTGATCCGTTACAAAGAGTTGAGATAGACTCAAATCACTTTGGTGAATAGTTTCTGCACTCTATAAATCTATATAACAGTTTCAGTTAAATTGGTTAGCAGAGCAACTGAAAGTTGTCACTATATAAGTTTGATGAGATTGAAGGAACAATGAACAATGGTTCTCATTTCCAGGAATTGTAGTTTAATATGTGAGTTACTGTACATGTAAGTCAATATTTGACCTAACACTTTTTTGCTGGTGGTAAATATTTATAAGCTTCCTTGTTTATTTCATTGAGCTTTTTTACATTGGAGAAGTAATAATGATATGAAACATGTCAATTTATGTTTTTAAAATTTGTTACAGCTGTCTAGGCAAGACCCTGTCCACAACACGTCGTTCCCAGAATACGTCAAGTTTCAGATGTCACAGTGTGAGAGACTGCATGGCCCTACTGTCTTCCAGCAAATCATGGACTCGATTGATGAAGAAGTCGTGCAACAGCTCAAAGGCTTCATTTCATTATCTTTTCTATAATGGGAGAGACCTGTCATCAGCATTGCTAGGTACGCAAGAAACATAGGGACACTTTGCCAGACTGTCTTCCAGCAAATCATGATGAGGAAGCTCTGCAACAATGTCAAAGGCTTCCTTCCATGTTCTCTCTCTGTGAGTACATTGAAGATGCTTATTGCTAGGGAAATACGAACAGTGTCACAGAACCTTACCAGGAAGTCATTGATGAGGAAGTTCTGCAACAGTGTCGAAGGCTTTATTCCATTATCACTCTCTGTGAGTACATTGAAGATGCTTATTGCTAGGGAAATACGAACAGTGTCCCAGAACCTTACCAGGAAGACATTGATGAGGAAGTTCTGCAACAGTCTCAAAGGCTTTATTCCATTATCTCTCTATGCGAGCACATTAAAGATTTCCCTTGCCACTACTTTTGCAAGGGACATATGAAATAGTGTCACAGAACCTTATTGGTAAATCATTGACTTGATTGATGAGGAAGTTCTGCAAAAGTGTCAAAGGCTTTATTCCATGATCTGTCTCCATGTGAGCACATTGAAGATGTCCCTGGCAATTACTATTGCAAGGGACATATGAAAAAGTGTAACAGAACCGTCCTAGGAAATTGGGGACTTGATTGATGAGGAAGTTTTGCTACAGGTACAACTACATCTTGTAATCTGCTCAGTGAAATCAAGCAAGGAACTGATTATCATTACTTGGGAGAGTAAGAAACAAATGATCCTATAGCCTCACACTGCCTATCAGGATATCATGGAAACTGCAATGGCTGAATCCTTCATTTCATGATTTGTTCTATGATTCATTAAAGGATAAAATGGAACTTGATAAAGTACCCATCACTACAAATATGATTGGTGTAAGAGGTAACCAAATACCAGAACCTAATCTGCTTCAGATGTAATGTAATTCTGATATATGGAATAATTTTTATTGTCTTACCAAGCGATCTGATAAGATGTGTCTTTAAGGGAAAATTGATGTGGCATGTATTTAAAAAAACATGCCATATTCCTTATTTGTGACAAAATCCCTGAAAATTTGTCCATTTATACCTATTTTTCATATGTTCTTAGCAAAAAGTCTCTCATTTTGGTATTTCAGAAAAGTCCTACCCTGTAGGGTAATTATTTCAAACAAGAGTTATTTGTTTTTGTTTCCAAGGTCACCATTATATCAGTCACATATGTAGCATATGTAACCTCACATGAAAAAAGGGCATTGACTTTTTTTATACTTAGATACTGCTTTATTATGAGAGCAATCTGAACAGTTTTAAATGAATTTCCATGAAATTTGTGTGCTCATTATTACATAAAATTAGAATTTCCAAATTTCTAAGGAATTTTGGTGGGAGATTAAGTTTATTGTCAAAGGATGAAGGGAATTATTTTCATAACAAAAATTCAAGAAATCGATGTGATTCATTTTCTCTGATCAAAGATTAATTGATGGTCTTGTGTGTAAGAGCAAATTTAAAAGAATGACGCAATATACATGCACAATATCACTTCATATGAACTTTCATTTAGTGAGTAAAGATAGGTTAAGATTCACAGTATTTCACATCCATGTGTAATATTCTGTGACAAAAGTATTTTATTATCTTCAGTCTGGAGGCATCTTGTCAAGTTTTTGATTTGTTTAAAATAACTTTAAATATATAAACACTTTTATGTTTGAATCACTTTAAAATACCTGAGAACATTGTGACATAAATACTAGTCCTCTTTGTATGTGCAGCTTTATACAATGATAAGTTTCTATAATTTTTAATTTTTCAATTCGTTGTGATTTTTTTTCATCTGGATCAAGAAACCCACAGGTTTCTCCTTCAATTGATTAATACAAACCTTAAGGCTACTACAATCCCTTGGTGAAGGAAGCATTTAATATGTAATAATATATCTTTAACTCTTTTTGCGCTGGACCATGAACCCCTCTGTGCTGGATTATTTTCAGGGAGAGAAACAATGCATTGTTTGTTGAGCGTGAAATATGAAGTTTGCTCGGCACCAAGTGTGCATTGGTGCGAAGTACGCGTGGAAAGGGTTAAAGGACAAGTCCACCACAGCAAAAAGGTGATTTAAATGAAAAGAGAAAAAAAACAAAATAATGTTACGGCAAAAATTTCTTCGAAATTAAATGTTAAAAAAGAAAGTTGTGATGCTTAAAAATTTTGCTTAATGTCACAAAACAGTTATATGCACATCTTGTATGGTATGCAAATGAGAGAACTGGTGATATCACACTATTTTCTTGTATTTTGATATATGAAATATAATGGGTTTTTTTCTCAATTTAATGTGAAATAGGTTCGATTCCTCCTTGAATATTTTAGATTGCATATTCTGCAACCTGTTGTGATTCAGTGAAGAGCTTCCACATTGTCAGATCTGCAAAAATTTACGCTGTATTAATATTTCATATAATAAAATACAAGTGAAATAGTGAGTGAGTGATATCATCGACTCTCATGTGCATGTCACTGTGTTGTGCATATATTATAACTGTATTGTGAAATAAAAGTGAAGTTTTTAAATGTTATAACTTTCTAACTTTACATCCCGATATAGTAAGTTTTCAGCAATATGCTGGTTTGATTTTTCCTCTTTTTATTTGAATTTTCTTTTTGTTGGTATGGACTGACCTTTAATAACCATCTGACATACATATTTTGAAATACATATTTTTAGAAATATCTTAAAGATGGTCGTGAATGTTTAATGTAAAAATAAATAAATTATTTATATGGTCATCTAAGCCAGTTTGCAGCCATTATTTTGTGATTATTGTAGCACGAATAGAGAGAAGGGAAATACCCATGATGGGGGGGGGGGGGGGGAGAATACGAGAGGAAAAGAGGGAGACAGAGAGTGTGAGAGACAGAGAGAGGAGGGTGATAGTCTGCTGTGCAAACCCTTCACTAGAAGAAAGCGGACTGAATATACAGCCTACAATAAATTGTATACAGAAGGCCACTCTCACTCAGAAAGTTGTATAGTCATGTGTGAAGACCCACTAGTTGGTGAAAGTTTCAATCAGGGTCTGTGCCTGCAGACTATGGGGGCGGAAAGAATAAGAGAGAGAGAAAGAGGGTGGATCTGGGGCCCGTTTCATAAAGGACTTGCAACTGTATGTTGTAACTTTGCCCTTATGGCAACTACCATGGTAACATGGCTCAGCAGCCAATCATAATCAAGGTTACCATGGTAGTTGCCATAATGGCAAAGTTACAACAGTTACAAGTCCTTAATGAAACGGGCCCTGATGGGGGTTTTGCTGGTTTAATAAAGTTGTAGTATTAAGCCGATAGATAACGGTAATATTAGTAATAATTTTGATATCACATCCTAATACTACTACATGTACTACTCCCATGACTACTCTTAGTTACCGCGGGTACTACTACTAATGATCTCTAGCTCAGAACCTGTATTTTGATAATAATAATATGCAACATTTATATAGCGCTTGATACAAATGTTCCTAAGCGCTGCATACTATTACCCCGGCTTTAGCACGGCTACCCTGATCGGGTGCATCGAGCATTCAAGGAATTTCTTCCTACCGGGTACCAATTTACTTCACCTGAGGGTCGAGATTTTATCAAATCTATGTAAAGCAAATTGACCCAAAATAGCTACCAGAATGGGAGCTTGCAGACGAAGTAAGGAAATATTTTGAATAAATAGTTGGCATCTCCCCATTGTTCAGAAAATTCATTTATTAATCTTGAAAGTGCAGTCTCTATCTCCAAACCACTTTAACACTAGGTTCATCGGGTTTCCAGTAGACAGTGTTCCTTCCAGTGTTTCTTCTGACCAATAGTTCCTTATTCATGAGTGCCACTGAGTCTGATCCAAGTGGATGCCTTGAAGTATGAATCGAACCCGGGACCGAACTGATAAGCACAGATGACAGAAATATAAAAGGTATATACAAGTATAAATTTGAATAGACGGCTTATATATGTTTGTTTAGGGGAAGTTGTAAATATTCTCCGTCACAGACAGCTAGTCATCTCGCGCGCACACACACCCTCACACACAGCAGGGGATAGGAGGAGGGGGGGAGGGGCTGTATCGAAAACAAATAATTTCTTCAGGCGATATAATAATTCCACACAGTTGTTACATTTGAGACGTTGACTATCATAGGATGAAATCAGACGAAATTTATATGAAGAGAATATTATTCGACTATACAAAATATCCTTAATTTATGGTTGAAAACCTTTCTTTTTTCTTTTTTTTTTGCTTGTCAAAAATTTTCCTCCGAAAAATTTGCCCCCCCCCCTTTGGAAAAACCTGGATCCGCCCCTGGAAAAGTAACCAATTACTAGTTAGATTGCACAAGTTTCTTCCACTGAAGTATAGTATTATGAGGATTAGACGAATCATGGCGTCTTCTTGATGCCCTCTTTATAATTCGTTCTTACTCGAGCCATAATCAGTACCCTGAACATATATATTGTCTGATCTAAGATGGATTGTTTTCTTTCTATTTTCACTGTTTCGACAAGACGTGACAAACGTAACTCATCATTCTTTTCAATAGTGATGTTGATTCAATTAATCATTTATTGATTAATCATTTATCTTTGCAAAGGGCGGAGAGTAATAGTAAACAAATTTGGCACTGTTTGGAAGAAATTGCATCCCTCTACGTGATACAGTGCCGTATCTAAATGGGGGGGGGGGGGTACAGGGAGGGGGTGGTGGCAAATGGACCGGACAACATTTTGGGGGAGCAAACAATGCAAAAAAAGGAAAAGAAATGGGAGGATAATAAATAAATAAAAATATTATATAGAGAGGATGTTATGCCCTTGTCTTTTACTGCATGGGCAAAATGTTTGTAAGGCATGGTCGCTTTGCTTCTTTTTTTAATCCATTCAGAATAACTTAATTTTGCACCCCATTTGGGTCCAGAGTTTTGCCGCATTTGTAAAAGTAAAACATTAATTTTTAATCACTGTAACCTCTGATGGTTGAAAGACGAAGAAAATGCAAATGAGTAATAAAGAGGAGAAGAAAAAATAAAATATTTGTAGTCCACAAGGTAAATGCGGCAGAAATAAAACTATTCAATGTTTGAAATACCAAAATATTTTAGAGTTCGTCGCTTCGCTACATATTTCACGAACCTTCCCCCCCCCCCAGTATTCTTATCATTTATGTACGTTATATATATTTCACCTCAATGTGTAACCACCTCTTCGCAGGGGCCGCGGAAGCGGGGGGGGGGGGGGGGGAGGGCTTCAGCCCCTCACTTTTTTCAAAAACCGTGTACAAAAACGTAAAAATGACCATATGCTTCTGATTTTTTGCATGGTCAGCCCCCCCCCCCCACTTGTCGCTCAGCCCCCCACTTTGAAAACCGTTCCGCGGCCCCTGGTTCGGTCTTGATTTATGTCAGACCCACCCCGTTTCCCATCCACCTGCATAATTACCCCCCCCCTCTCTCTCATTCTTCAGTTCTTTATCTTTCACTTCCCCTCTCTCTCACAAACACACCAACCGACACATGATAAGGTCCCTTTCCCGGCGCCCCCTTTCCCGGATCATCTCTGATTATAATAATGAAATGATGCAAACGATTACACGATTCATACGAGCACAAAGAAAATTATTTATTATAGCAATAATCTATAGCAATAGCAATGATCTGTCTCTATGTGAGCACATTGAAGATGTCCCTGGCAATTACTATTGCAAGGGACATATGAAAAAGTGTAAAAGAACCGTACTAGGAAATTGGGGACTTGATTGATGAGGAAGTTTTGCTACAGCTACAATTACATCTTGTAATCTGCTCAGTGAAATCAAGCAAGGAACTGATTATCATTACTTGGGAGAGTAAGAAACAAATGATCCTATAGCCTCACACTGCCTATCAGGATATCATGGAATCTGCAATGGCTGAACCCTTCATTTCATGATTTGTTCTATGATTCATTAAGGGACAAAATGGAACTTGATAAAGTACCCATCACTGCAAATATGATTGGTGTAAGAGGTAACCAAATACCAGAACCTAATCTGCTTCAGATGTAATGTAATTCTGATATATGGAATATTTTTTATTGTCTTACCAAGCGATCTGATAAGATGTGTCTTTAAGGGAAAATTTATGTGGCATGTATAAAAAAAAACATGTCATATTCATTATTTGTGACAAAATCCCTGAAAATTTGTCCATTTATACCTATTTTTCATATGTTCTTAACAAAAAGTCTCTCATTTTGGTATTTCAGAAAAGTCCTACCCTGTAGGGTAATCATTTCAAAGAAGAGTTATTTGTTTTTGTTTCCAAGGTTACCATTATATCAGTCACATATGTAGCATATGTAACCTCACATGAAAAAAGGGCATTGACTTTTTTTTATACTTAGATACTGCTTTATTATGAGAGCAATCTGAACAGTTTTAAATGAGTTCATTCTTACTCGCTGTACCACAATCTCATAATTCATGGGGGGATCGATCATTTCAACATGCTGGGCCTTTCCTATGGAATAAACTGCCAATAGAAATCCGCAATATTTCTTGTCTCGCCACTTTCAAAAGTTCTCATAAAACCTGGTTATTCACGCAAGCTTTTAGGTAATTGTTATTCTACCCCTCTTTTTAGTAGGTTTTCTTTCTTCCTTCCTTTCTTTTTCTCTTTTCTTTTCTTTTCTTTTCTTTTCTTTTCTTTTCTTTTCTTTATTGCGCCATGAGCATCTTTTTATGATGGATACCGGCGTATTACAAATGTTCATATTATTATTATTATTATTAATTTCCATGAAATTTGTGTGCTCATTATTACATAAAATTAGAATTTCCAAATTTCTAAGGAATTTTGGTGGGAGATTAAGTTTATTGTCAAAGGAAGAAGGGAATTATTTTCATGACAAAAATTCAAGAAATCGATGTGATTCATTTTCTCTGATCAAAGATTAATTGATGGTCTTGTGTGTAAGAGCAAATTTAAAAGAATGACGCAATATACATGCACAATATCACTTCATATGAACTTTCATTTAGTGAGTAAAGATAGGTTAAGATTCACAGTATTTCACATCCATGTGTAATATTCTGTGACAAATAAAAGTATTTTATTGTCTTCAATCTGGAGGCATCTTGTCAAGTTTTTGATTTGTTTAAACTAACTTTAAATATATAAACACTTTATGTTTGAATCACTTTAAAATACCTGAGAACATTGTGACATAAATACTAGTCCTCTTTGTATGTGCAGCTTTATACAATTGTTCAATTCGTTGTGATTTTTTTCATCTGGATCAAGAAATCCACAGGTTTCTCCTTCAATTGATTAATACAAACCTTAAGGCTACTACAATCCCTTGGTGAAGGAAGCATTTAATATGTAATAATTAATATATCTTTAACTCTTTTTGCGCTGGACCATGAACCCCTCTGTGCTGGATTATTTTCAGGGAGGGAAACAATGCATTGTTTGTTGAGCGTGAAATATGAAGTTTGCTCGGCACCAAGTGTGCATTGGTGCGAAGTACGCGTGGAAAGGGTTAAAGGACAAGTCCACCACAGCAAAAAGGTGATTTAAATGAAAAGAGAAAAAAAAACAAAATAATGTTACGGCAAAAATTTCTTCGAAATTAAATGTTGAAAAAGAAAGTTACGATGCCTACAAATTTTGCTTAATGCCACAAAGTACTTATATGCACATCCTGAATGGTATGCAAATTAGGGAACTGGTGGTATCACCCAATCACTACATCTTTTGTATTTTAATATATGACATATGAAATATAATATTTTTTCTCAATTTTATGTGAAACAAGGTTCGATTCCTCCTTGAACATTTTAGATTTCAACTACTGCAGCCTTTTGTGATTCAGTGAAGAGCTTCCACATTGTCAGATCTGCAAAAATTTACGCTGTATTAATATTTCATATAATAAAATACAAGTGAAATAGTGAGTGATTGATATCGACTCTCATGTGCATGTCACTGTGTTGTGCATATAACTGTATTGTGAAATAAAAGTGAAGTTTTTAAATGTTATAACTTTCTAACTTTACACCCGATATAGTAAGTTTTCAGCAATATGCTGGTTTAATTTTTCCTCTTTTTATTTGAATTCTCTTTTTGTTGGTATGGACTGACCTTTAATAACCATCTGACATACATATTTTGAAATACATATTTTTAAAAATATCTTAAAGATGGTCGTGAATGTTTAATGTAAAAATAAAGAAATTATTTATATGGTCATCTAAGCCAGTTTGCAGCCATTATTTTGTGATTATTGTAGCACGAAAAGAGAGAAGGGAAATACCCGTGATGAGGGGGGGGGGGGAGAATACGAGAGGAAAAGAGGGAGAGAGAGAGGAGGGTGATAGTCTGCTGTGCAAACACTTCACTAGAAGAAAGTGGACTGGATATACAGCCTACAATACATTGTTTACAGAAGGCCCCTATCACTCAGCAAGATGTATTCGTGATAGTCTTGTGTGAAGACCCACTAGTTGGTGAAAGTTTCAATCAGGGTCTGTGCCTGCAGACTATGGGGGCGGAAAGAATAAGAGAGAGAAAGAGGGTGGATCTGGGGCCCGTTTCATAAAGGACTTGCAACTGTTGTAACTTTGCCCTTATGGCAACTACCATGGTAACATGGCTCAGCAGCCAATCATAATCAAGGTTACCATGGTAGTTGCCATAATGGCAAAGTTACAACAGTTACAAGTCCTTAATGAAACGGGCCCTGATGGGGGTTTTGCTGGTTTAATAAAGTTGTAGTATTAAGCCGATAGATAACGGTAATATTAGTAATAATTTTGATATCACATCCTAATACTACTACATGGTTACTCTTAGTTACCGCGGGTACTACTACTTTGATCTCTAGCTCAGAACCTTTATTTTATCAAATCTATGTAAAGCAAAGTGACCCAAAATAGCTACCAGAATGGGAACTTGCAGACAAAGTAAGGAAATATTTTGAATAAATAGTTGGCATCTCCCCATTGTTCATCTTGAAAGTGCAGTCTCTATCTCCAAACCACTATAACACTAGGTTCATCGGGTTTCCAATAGACAGTGTTCCTTCCAGTGTTTCTTCTGACCAATAGTTCCTTATTCATGAGTGCCACTGAGTCTGATCCAACTGGATGCCTTGAAGTATGAATCGAACCCGGGACCGAACTGATAAGCACAGATGACAGAAATATAAAAGGTATATACAAGCATAAATTTGAATAGACGGCTTATATATGTTTGTTTAGGGGAAGTTGTAAATATTCTCCGTCACAGACAGCTAGTCATCTCGCGCGCACACACACCCTCACACACAGCAGGGGATAGGAGGAGGGGGAGGGGCTGTATCGAAAACAATAATTTCTACAGGCGATATAATAATTCCACACAGTTGTTACATTTGAGACGTTGACTATCATAGGATGAAATCAGACGACATTTATATGAAGAGAATATTATTCGATTATACAAAATATCCTTAATTTGTGGTTGAAAACCTTTTTTCCCCCTTTTTTGCTTGTCAAAATTTTCCTCCGAAAAATTTGCCCCCCCCCTTTTTGAAAAATCCTGGATCCGCCCCTGGAGAAGTAACAAATCACTAGTTAGATTGCATAAGTTTCTCTCACTGAAGTATAGTATTATGAGGATTGGACGAATCATGGCGTCTTCTTCATGCCCTCTTTATAATTCGTTCTTACTCGAGCCTTAATCATGCAGTACCCTGAACATTTATATTGTCTGATTTAAGATGGATTGTTTGCTTTCTATTTTCACTGTTTCGACAAGACGTGACAAACAACTCATCATTCTTTTCAATAGTGATGTTGATTAAATTAATCATTTATCGATTAATCATTTATCTTTGCAAAGGGCGAAGAGTAATAGTAAACAAATTTGGCACTGTTTGGAAGAAATTGCATCCCTCTACGTGATACAGTGCCGTATCTAAATGGGGGGGGGGGGGGGGGTTACAGGCCGGGAGGGGGTGGTGGCAAATGGACAGGACAACATTTTGGGGGAGCAAACAATGCAAAAAAGGTAAAGAAATGGGAGGATAATAAATAAATAAAAATATTATATAGAGAGGATTTTATGCCCTTGTCTTTTACTGCATGGGCAAAATGTTTGTAAGGCTCGGTCGCTTTGCTTCTTTTTTTTAATCCATTCAGAATAACTGAATTTTGCACCCCATTTGGGTCCAGAGTTTTGCCGCATTTGTAAAAGTAAAACATTGTTTTTTAAGCACTGTAACCTCTGATGGTTGAAAGACGAAGAAAATGCAAATGAGTTATAAAGAGGAGAAGAAAAATAAAATCTTTGTAGTCCACAAGGTAAATGCGGCAGAAATAAAACTATTCACTGTTTAAAATACCAAAATATTTTAGAATTCGTCGCTTCGCTACATATTTCATGAACCTTCCCCCCAGTATTCTTATCATTTATGTACGTTATATATATTTCACCTCAATGTGTAACCACCTCTTCGCAGGGGCCGCGGAAGCGGGGGGGGGGGGGGGGGGGGGCTTCAGCCCCCACTTTTTTCAAAAACCGTGTACAAAAACATAAAAATGACCATATGCTTTTGATTTTTTCCATGGTCAGCCCCCCCCACTTGTGGCTCAGCCCCCCCACTTTGAAAACCGTTCCGCGGCCCCTGGTTCGGTCTGGATTTATGTCAGACCCACCCCCGTTTCCCATCCACCTGCATAATTACCCCCCCCCCCCTCTATCTCAAACCCTCTTTCTTTCTCTCATTCTTCAGTTCTTTATCTTTCACTTCCCCTCTCTCTCACAAACGCACCAACCGATACATGATAAGGTCCCTTCCCCGGCGCCCCCTTTCCCGTATCATCTCTGATTATAATAATGAAATGATGCAAACGATTACACGATTCATACGAGCACAAAGAAAATTATTTATTATAGCAATAATCTATAAAAAAAAAACCAACGAGAAATAGATGGAATGTTTGTTACTTTGACAAAATGAATGATAGTAGCGACTACTCCAACCAACGTGGCCCCTGTATCGTATTTTTTTTCCAGTTATGAATTTGCATCACGAATTGTGTTCGGTCAAATAACATGTAAGATTTCAGGAGCTTATAACAGTAGTTTTAAAAGTTGTGCTTGCTTATGCTAACTACACGGGTTTTGTGAAACAGAGTGGTTAAGAGAGTGTGCTAAGAGAATGAAACACCACTTCAACATCTTCATGAACACACACATTAATACCAGTATAGACATTTGCATGCATTTCACCGCAAACTTTCATGACCACCATGAATATTTCATTAAACAAAAACCTCACAACTTCTAATTGCTATCGCAGAATAAACGAATATATCGCTTACAGTTCCACCAAGTCCATACAAATAAATCGTATTTGAAAGACTAAATTGAGTAAAATCCCCAACAGTGTTTGTTATACAATTTAGAATTACATCGGCATGGTAGGGGGTTTAAGCGTGCGGGTGTGTGACAGGGGCCGCGGAACGGTTTTCAAAGTGGGGGGGGGGGGGGGGGCTGACCATGCAAAAAATTACAATCGTATGGTCATTTTTGCGTTTTTGTACATGGTTTTGGAAAAAAGTGGGGGGGGGGGCTGAAGCCCCCCAGCCCCCCCCCCCCGCTTCCGCGGCCCCTGTGTGAAAAGGAGGGGGGGTGAGGGAATAGATGATAATTATGCAGATGCTTGTGATTTTTGGTGGAATTCAGAAAGGAACTAGCTGAAAATGAATTCAAAACAAAGTGGGACACTTTCCAGCATGCCGATTTCTCAAACTGGGGATCAGTTGTCTAGAAAATAATTAGGTGTATTTCATAACAGGAACATCTTCCACTTATCGTATTCAAACAAGGAAAGATCTTTGGTATTATATACATATGTAATAAAAATAGTAATTGTTTATAAATTCATATTGACTAAAAATAGAAACTTCAATGTATATTATTACGTTTTTACACTCTTTTTAAAACCATGTAACAGCAACAAAAATAACATCTATTTGCATATGAATAATCACATTGAGCATGAGTCGCGAAAGGTATTTGAGTTGAAAGACATTTAAAGAATCGCCTACATTGATTGATCCATATCAGGAATCATAATAAAAATACAATGATTATCAAATCTTACAGTTTATACAGTCACATACTGAAAATAAAACTATGCACATAAGATAAATTTTCAAAATATTATTTACATGATTGAAATGAAACAAATTTATTAAGATAAATAACACAAAAGAATAATTTTCTACATCATTCGAATGAATGCGAAAGTCTGACAATATACCATTCGAAAATATATTTTAATTTTAAAATTGTTTTCATTATTAGAGTATCATGATTTACGCTCTCTTTTCTCCCTCTGGAAATGAAAGTAAAATGCCTAGTCAAAGGAATGCTGACTTCTCGAACTATGTTTGTAAAGTTCTGGCGATTCAAAATTTTGAAATATCCACCATGTATTGTGTAGATAAAAAACAAAAAATAACCCAAATAGTCGTGTGAATTATCATGGAAGTTAACCACTTTATATTAATCCCGATTGAAAAATATAAATCTACCCTAAAATATTATAAACAGTCGTGAAATCTTTGTTGGAAGTATTTTGTTTTCTACTTTTGATTTTTAAAAGTCAACTTTTGAAAATGACTATGAATTAATTCGCTAAATAAATCCCTGACATACTAAGCATGGACGGATTGTACTTAACATTATATATTGATTAAATAAATGCGTCCTTTGAATATATTCAAAATTCCAAAGATGCATCATAATATGTTACACATTACTGCTATAACAATCCATATGACCAGCACATAATGCATATATTATATACTTAAAATTGTAATGCCTGATCATATCAGCCTTTGTTAGAATAAACCATAGAATCGCAAAGGTATATTTGGGAAATGCCCAACACTACCGATGCATCAGTGAAGGTTTTACTTTAGCTTAACTTGTATATAGGACCTTTGGAAAATGAAATTTATACCTGTTGTCTTCAGCATCCATTAATTGAGTCATGCGTGGCGTCAGTGGTGAAGGTAAAGAATCACCTCTCTATAAATTTGGTTTAATTTGTCTAATTTTGTTTTATTTTGGGGGGTATAATTTATTCCACAGGTGTCATGGCTCTGTCTACAGGTGTTTGAGCCCTACCACCCTCCTGTGCGTCCCTTATGATAGTGTCGATGTGGGGTCCTTCTGGAGGGGGCTCCGGAGACCCGGGGAGGCTCGTAGCGTCCATGATAGGGTCCTGGGCAACTGGTTCAGGGACAGCAGCAACTTCGACGGTATGTGACGGCTTGGCGGGGGGAGCAGTTGGTGGGTTATGACTCGGGGTACTAAAGGCCTGGAAAGCAAGATTAAATGGACAGTTTGGTAATATAAAAACGAAGAAAATTTAATCACGGATAGTGACGAGGAGCAAAGGTGCAGTGCCATGCATTGTATTATAAAGTATAAAATTTGAATGACTTAAATCCATAAGGTTCTGATTTGTTTATGCTATACATTTACTTATATTATAAGAATAACAGATTTCACACACAACCCCCCCCCCCCCCCAGTTGTATTCATAAGGCATGTGGCCCGTTTCATACAAAGTAAGATTATGGTTATTTTGCCAAATATGGTAGCTGGAATAGAAATGTTGATTTTGATTGGATGCCGAGTTCTGTTACCATGGTAGTTACAATTATGATTAAAATACCATAACTTTAAGTCTTTTGAGAAATGGCCCCTTGCAAGGATTCTTACTAAAACTACTATTTCCAAGAAAGAAGCCACTTGCTTAAATAATAGCTTTATGAAAAATGTACAAAAAAAACAAAACTAAATCTCAATGTGTAATGGTCAAATTTTGGAGATTAACTATTCCCTTTATTTAATTTTTAAGTATAGCTTCATTTAAACGCAAACAGAAACAAATGAGACAAAAGGTTAACATAACAGCATTTTAATTATTATTCGAGATATTGACTAAAAATCAACCTACCTGGTTAGCGGATTCAACGGGCACAAGCCCACCGGCGGTACTGGTGGCCATGCCAGCACCGTTGCTGTTCGTGTTCTCCACATCAGCGCTTCCGATTTTGGAGGATTTCTTCGACATAATGACCACGATGGCGATGACGATGATCAGAATTAGAACGACAGGTATGACCACGGCTATGACGATGATGGCGGTGGTGCTTAGTCCACTTCTGCCGCCGCTCTCACCTGTAAAAGATAATTAATGCAATGGACATTTGGGAGGTCAACGGCATGATTAATATAGTAGGTCCAGGGTTCAAATCTAGGTCGATTAGCGATTAAACCCTGTATGAAGACACTCCCAATTATCAATTACACTAAAGAGCACTGATAAGTTTCAACTATAGGCCTACTCATTTATAAATGTATCTTTTAACCAGTTAAAGAAAAGCCATTAAACCAAGTTGATTTAGGATGACAGACATATTCATGGTGAAAATTATGTTGCTCATTAATATGACAGGAAAGCTCCATAAGAGTCTATAAATTTATAAAAAAAATTCTGTCATTTATCTATTTTCTTTCAATATTTCATTAATTTACTCATATTCTTGAGTTAGTACTAAATAGTTGAAATAAACGATCACTTAAAGTGACATCAGCTAATAATACTTACTACAGTGATCCTTATTTAGGAGCTCAAATAGGATCAATAAATGGCCCTATAGGCAATCGTTTTCTAATTAAGTTAGTGGTGTTTTTTTTTCGAGGGGGGGGGAATATAAAAACACAACACCAAAGAGTCACTTACTGACTTCTGTTGTGGCGGTCGTAGCTCCAGAATCTGGAAGAGAGTTCAAACGTGAAAGATTGTATTGATTATTATACAATCAATCACATTGATATACAAAATTGGTCTGAGGCGACTATTAAGTATTCAAAAATGTACAAATACAAATAACCACAAGTCTACATTATTATAAATGCTGAACTAGAAATTAAAATATTCTTCATTATGTCCCGTTTCCAAGTTAAGAATACATGTATTAAAAAGATATCGGTACTTGTTCAGCATCATCAGCGCCTTTGAATCGGCAACTAGATTATAACATTGTATCCAATTCTGGATTGGTTGTAAGGTAGGTGCCGTGGCCGAGTGTAGGCCTACATGGAAAGTCTGGGGTTCGATCCTCGGCCGCGGCACCTATGCCCGTGAGCAAAGCATTTAGTCGACTATGCTCTTTTAGCCTGCATTCAAATAAATGAAAATGCTAAACGCATTCTTGGTAACTAGGCGTGCACGTGTTTAAAAAAATATGGATTGGTTGAATAATATTGGATTAAATTAGATAATCATCATAATAATTCTAAGGTTGATCTACACACATTTACTAATCACCATTGTCAATAGGCATGCTTTGACAAAAAATGGTGGGAACAATAGTATATACTTCGAGATATAGACAGTGAATTATTTTATTGCTTTCTACATTTCAGCCTTGAATATTATCTGATAATAGTATTACACTGTTTGTATTGTTTTACACACATTATTACTTTATAGTTATTATTTCACACAAATTTCTATTTCCTTTAGTGCCCCCGTTTATCAGAGAATAATTTATACGATTTGTAGTTTATTATGTTATATTTTTCCGTTCTGATAACTTAAAAATTTTGGTCATTTTTTATTTTATCATTCATGTAAAAATATCTGTTTACTAAAGCATTGCCTTTACTTCAGATGTTTTTTGTTGTAATCTTGATTCTGTTTTCATCAAGTCATTTATGAAAAACAGGTTTTGTACCTGAATAAATACATTGTAATAAAACAAATACATATAGTCGTTCACCCAACATACCGGTAGAAGTGACGTCATCATCTACAGTGGTCGGCATGGGAACCGTTGTCGGCACATCAACAGAGATCAGCGTGAATGCTGA
This sequence comes from Lytechinus pictus, assembly GCF_037042905.1. NCBI lineage: Eukaryota > Metazoa > Echinodermata > Echinoidea > Temnopleuroida > Toxopneustidae > Lytechinus > Lytechinus pictus. The sequence goes on from NC_087249.1 coordinate 22,303,188, forward strand.
AAGGTGAGTTGTTTGGCACTCTGACAGGATGGTTGAGTGGTAGACGGTCGTAAGTCCGTCTTGGCTCCATGAGCTATTGCTGGAATCCCAATAGTAGCAGTCGTAGACCTTATCGTCTTGGAGAATGGTTGCGGTCATGTTGATTGAGATGGGGCTGGTAAGCGCAGTGACATCTAACTCGGATGCTATATGCCAAGGACGAAAAAGAAAAATAGAACGAAATAAAATAATGCGGCAATCATGATCCGTAGAGGGGTTGTCCTATCGGGTAGTTACCCCATGTGGATGTCCTAGAGGGGTAATGACCAAGAGCTATGGTCTTAAGACGGTGATTATCCTGTTATTGTTTAGTAAGATGGACATGTAAAAAACTCATGGAGATATTAACATCCATCTCCATTGTAAAACAAATGAATGAATGAAGGATTGACTTGATGGATAGAAATAAATAGAAGAATAGAATGTACGTATTAAGAATGAATAAATGATGAATAGGAAAATGAGTAAATGTATGAATGAACAATAATTGAATGATGGATGTCTGACTGAATCTACAACCAAACAATAAGTAAATAAATAAATAAGAGAGAAAGAGATATATTATTCATAATGTTGGTGACTTACAATCACTTGGATCCAGCAGATCTATTTCTAGGATGGACGAAGCTCTGTTAGCCATATCCTCAGCGGAAGTGGAGTAATGATCAACATCATCATCGTATTGAGTAAACCTTATCTGAACACCAGAACAAGTACTCCCAGAAGCACACGTCCAGCTTGCATATCTATTAGGAAAAAATGCGCAGGAAAAATAATTGCATATACATTTTATCAAAGTTGTAGAAGCAATGATAGATATTTTATCTGAAAACGGTTTGCATAATAAGAGTTTTCTTTTTTCAAACTACAAATTAGCACGGAATATCGATGGAGTAGAAAAGGGATGATTGCGAGACTAACAATAGTGTGATGAACTGACGAGGGAGTAAAGTCTTAGGAAAAGACAAGAGGTGTGGATTTATTCTTATACTCACAAGTTTTCGATCTCGCTTCCGAACTTGACGCTGAAGGAAGTGTTAGCTGATGTTGTGCTCAGGGTCTCACTTGGAATAGCATAGAAAGCCCTGGTTGTCTGGGATCCAGCTCTGGTCTCTGTAGGTTCCCCTCCGAGAGGGATCTGACTCAGCTGGCCCTGGACTAGGGTGTTCCTCAGGGTCCTGGGGAAACAAGCAGAAACAGAACTCGACTTACATCTTCACTTTGTATTACAAATGATAGGCAACTTCTTCTTCCTATATCCTGAAAACATATGGTAAACATAAACATGATTATGTTTCACCGAATGATGCTGATTTGATATTATATTATTCATTAGACTTTTAATGCCCAAAACTCAATTTTTTGACAAATATCTTGTTACACTGGGGTATGTTTGTGCTTCTTAATGTGCATAGTACTGATGGAACGTTTCGAGATACGTAATAATGATGATGAATACCTTTCCAAAATTTAGTTGCGCATTGCATTGTTCTAAGAACGGTATCATTGCAACTTCTTGGGATTATACTCACGTAATCTTTGCAAACATGTCAGAGTTGTACTGCGGGTCAAGCTCCGATGCAATCTGGCTCGATTTCTCAAGAACTGTCTCAGCGCTAGACTCGGGGAGTTCTTCATCACTGAACACGTCTACAAGCTCGATAAGGATATCCAGGTAAACATCTACACAAATGTCGGGTAAAATACAAAAAGAATTTGAGTACAGTAGGAATTTATATTCTCCTGATTTTTTTAAAAATTAGTGTTTATTGAGATGAATTATATATCACAATTATATTTCGATTTCTTCCGCCTAACTTATTAATTATGATCGCCTTGAAAATTATGATACAATGCCGTCCAATGTTCATCAAATCCAATAATTTTAGGGGAAAGATAAGGCAGGACGATCTGTTACTGATGATAAGCGTGTCATCTAATGTCAATGTCCTGGAAGAATTAGTAGGTTCTGTGTAGCTTGCATCAGGTCTCCCCAAACAACAACAACAGATGTCCTACTTCCATGAGAATACAAAGTGCGAGTTAATTCTTACTAATAAAGTCAGTATTTAGATTTTTTGGCTTTGGATTTGTAACAACGCATTCAAACCGTAGTTATCACCGTGTCATGCAAGTGATCGGTTGAGACCACCAATTCTGATGAAAGACGTGAATATTGCTCTACAAAGTGATGCCAACTTGCACCGCCCCCTCAGTTTCCTTTGACTCATAGCCCGCCCCTTACCCATGTCGGCGAGGGTCAGTTCGGCAACGACCACGCTGTCTGATTGATCAAGAAGGGTCTGGGCGGATGCCGTGTCGAGAACCGTCGAGGAGATAGCACTCTGTAGAAGATCCAACTGCTCTGTAGCTGTAGCAGACGTCTCTGCCACAGCTCTTCGTTTCCTGCTCTCGCTGACGCCAACGGATGCGATGGTGTTGAAGTTGACCAACGCATCAAGGAAGTTTCCTGTTGAATTATGACAGTGATGCTATTAGTTGCGTGATAATGTCAAAAAAACAATACATTATATTGGCCGTTGCACTTAAAAAAATTAAGACTGGCATCACTTGGTGTCCCTAGAGAATTACACCATGTGGTGTTGAACTTTACACTATAGAGCAATAGATTGAACGTAGTATCAAAGAGTGTAAAACTACCAAAGATACTAGAGTAAAATCACTGGTGTGGTCCATGAACTATATTATGTACACCAATCAATACCAACATGTTTTATGCGTGTTAGTGTAAAGAAAACATTAATGCCTTTTTGTTAGCAATTAGAGAACCCACAGGTTCATATTAAAGTGTATATAGGAATAAGGATTAATGCCTTGCCACTCCAGGCCTTTTACCCCTTACCCATCAACATAGTGTTTTTTTTAATTCTCTAAAACACGTGCAACTCAAAATAACATCAAGAAAGAAAATTTAAAACTAGCAATTTAAAAAGGAGCAGGGGAAAGTGAGACGTGAATAGAATCGCTAGTGTGATCATAATTGGAAACAAAACCAACAATTTCCCTTTTTTCTTGCTGTTGGGGTTTACGTTGGTCAGTCGACATACAAAAAACTGAATTCAACGTTCTTCCAAGAGACAGAACCTTCTAGAAAAATAAAATAGTAAGTGGTTCAACTAATTCAAATGATTTTAGGTGATTTTACCCATCTTAAGATAAAATGTTTTGGTGATTACAATGGGAAAATATAATAACCTACCTGCAAGCTTTTGTGGGTCGACTAGATTGGTTATACTTTCCTCAAACTGTTCTTGAGTGAAAGATTCAATTGCAGTGACGTCAAGTGTAAGAGCGTAAAAGGAACAGATACCAACATCATTGCATACCTATAAAAAATGAGAATAAAGAGATTTTATAGTTCACATGATCGAAATAGGATCTGTCTCCAAATGAGAAAATTTAGAAATATCTATTAATTGATCTGTGCGAAAAATACAACATTTGATCAGATAATTTATATCATGCAGATATTATCTTACTAGGAGTTGAATATAACATTAATATTATATCTTATCCAAACCGCACGGCAATGAAATAAAATATTGTAACAAGAATTGAATATAGCTTCTGATGAGAGATGGAATATAATTTATGAAAACAGATAGACTAGGCGATGTATAATTTATGTTTATTGTCAATCAGAGCTGTCTGAATTGAAAACAGGAAGCGCGAATGATTTAAGAATCATGTGCGAATTTCTTGCCACGCGAACGTTTTGCGTCCAATTCGCGATCAAAGAACGTCGCCCGCTTACTGTGAATTTGATGATCTGACCGATATTTTGGTGGTATATAGAACATCAAACATCATGTCTCGTGGTACGTAAAACGTTGGCAGGAAAGTCGGGAAACAATCGGGCGAACATCGCTGCTTGCGCGAGACATTTGGTAAAATTTCGTAATATGGCTGAGGATTTGCGAATTTCGTGCAAGTCATGCTTATGTTACGAACCTTATAAGACATATTCGAGAAAAATTGACAAATAAAAAATGCACCAGGATTAACGAAGCGTTCGCGAGAAATTTCAAATTATTTCGTAATTTCCGCCGAACTAAAAATGACTCCAGCGAGCGATTTGTGAAGCTTCCAAACATAAACGCGCACGTTTTTCGAGCTTCAGCAACAGCAAATGAAAATGTGTCATTTGTAAATCATTCGCTTGGTGTGTGTTTCATAAAGCTGTTCGCAAGTTAAGAGCGACTTTATAAGAACGACTGGCGAACCTTTCTTACGCGCTAAATAATCACCAACGAATATTTAAGTGTGAATATCATTTACCACAAGAAAGGATCACCAGTCGTTCTTCTTAAGTCACTCTTAACTTACTAACAGCTTTATGAAACGGCCCCCAAGTGAGTTAACTAATTTCACCTCGGTCAATATAATGCTTCAAAACCTATATAGAATGTAACAAATGCAATTCAATTACTTTATGTAATTCTAGTCATGAAGGTTGATAAAATGCAATCAGCGTGGGCCCTGATGATGATCTAGGATCACGACATCTTGGTGGTACCTATCACTGATTCAAATAACATAAACGATTGCCAGGTAAAACTGTTCTCTTTACCTTGACGGCAAATGTGTTCTGGTTGTTGCTAAAGGCTGTGAGACCAACGATGGTGATACTGGCCTCTGCCAATGCACCTGTTAGAGCGTTGTAACGAGTTCCAGAGGACTCAGCCCTCTCATGGACTATCTGATAGGTCAGGGGATAGGCTTCGGCATCTGTTACACAGTTCTGAGTCACAAGAGTAATCTTTAGAAATGAAAAACAATAGAGGAAAACTGGTAAAAGTAATTTAGTTGTTAGTATTACATCACATTTTTATGGGAATATAATTGTTAATCTCAATGACAAGGAAAATGATAAAAATGGTTTTGTGGTTTAAATTCGCATCACGCTCTAGTCGCAAATGTTAGCATCATCACCGTCATCATGGTCAACATCATCAGATAAATCCTCCACCTCATCAACAACAACACCACCGCTACCAAAACCACCACCACTACCATGAACATCATCATCTTAATTTCTTCAGTTGCGGCACTTATACAACATTGATGATATTCATCAGTGTAGGTGACAGGCCTACCCCTTGTCCAAATAAATAGGTGGGCCCCTTTTCAAAGCGTACCTCATCAAGCTCTTGATAGCTTGTAGAACCATCAACGATGCCAAGGGTACAGGATGAAACCCCTCCGTATGTCGTTGTGGCGATCTTGCTAGTCGAGACCTGACCTTCTGCATCGGTTACCGTCACAGAGAAAGAGTAAGTGTACCCCGCTTCCAAAGTCCCTACAGTGATGAGATAAGAAGATGAAGAAAAAAAACTACTTAAGGTTTGACATTGTTTTAATAGCTAAAGCAATAATCGGTTTCGTTCTCTTCTTTCTAGTCCAAACCTAGCAGAATAGACAAAAACAATATAAAAGATAAATGACCTGAGTAAATTTTAGTTCTACAGCCGACCTTCCAAGACCAAATACAAATCATGTCCGGTCGTGGATTTTGTTTTTGACTTCAGATATAATCATTTGCCAAAGTAATCACTTTCATATTATAAGGAGTTGACCTTTAAACTCACTCCATAAACATTGATCCAACAACAAATTGACCCGTTGTCATGGTGATTCCGTTTTACTTAATATAAGGATGATTAAGGCTTCCTATTTTCTGATAGCCCCCCCCCCCCCTTTTTAAATGTTCTTGATTTTGAAATTATCTATGTGATACTGACAGTTTCGATTGGATATATTGAATTCATATATAGTCTTATTATCGCATTCAAATCAATATACAAGCACAATTGACTTTAATAATAATTATAACCTATCAATCTCCTATTCTTGTAAATTGCTCACATACCTGTAGGGATGGCCACATAAGCGGTTGTAAAGAAGGGTGCCGTCTCTCCTTGTAGGAGGAGCTCCTGACTACTCAGCTGTGAAAAGTCAACGTATCCGTATCCTGTACATTAATTGAAACAAAATATGTAGGAGTTACCAATGATTGAATTCCATTTTTATAACCAAACGAATTCTAGTGAAAACTGTACGCCATTGATGTAACATATCACCAAAGGTTAAACTTATTTTCCAAATACAAAGAAAATGGAGGAAAATATTGATTTGATCTGAATTGTGTTAATCATGAATGTACCTTCTTTAAATTACCGCATGGTTTACATTATCATATATCACAAACCAAAACGATAGGACCTTGCCAAACGATTACATTCTGAGAACTAGGGGTTCAAGGTTGATCCTGGGTGCGGGGAAACGTCTTCTGCAACACAGGGCCAATGTCAAAAACATTTTTCTGCCGCCAAAATAAAAAGACAAGCCAAAAAAGAATAAAGTTTAATAATCGAGTGTTAATGACATACTTTTCTATTAAAATAATTAACAATTTAGATGCCATGGTTAAATTTTGGCTGTTACTTTAGTATCTAAAATTGATATATCACATATCCATCGCTACACGCAAAATGTGAAATATGGAATGCTTACCGAGATCTGTATCGACGGTTGCCCAATTGATAGTAATGTCTGATGTGTGGGTGATATAAACTCGTAACGTATGGGAACTACTGCTCTTGATCTTGTCTGGGAGGGGTTCAGGAACAGTTATCTACAAAAGGAATGTGATGGGTAATAAAACGATTGAATATCATGTGGTTGATAAATAGTAGCATGTTTTCGGCTCCTTGCGGTTACCCAATCAATACGCACCAAGGCAAGACAAGCACTAAATGTAATATACACCTTGTCTTTTATGAAGCTGTAACTTACGTTCCAAGGAATACCAGCAATTGTTACTACCAAACACTAAAAATCAAAACCTTATAACAACTTTCAAAAGCTGTTAAGTTTCTTTAAAAGTTCGTTCAAACATTCAGCTTTCTGTTTGTTTGGATTTTGATTGAAAATCCCCAAACACAAACGAGCGTATTAACCTGTGGGGGATTGCCAGCTTTTGAGATGACGGTTACACTGGCAGATGCCGTCCTCGATAGTTTGGTGATCTCGAGGGTGAACCGGTAGGTAGAATCAGAGTAGAGATTGTTGGAAGCTAATGACAAAGTGCTCGCTGTAGATTCGTCTTCTGTCGGGAACAACTCGCGGGTGTCGCTTGATACACACGGATCATAGCTTCCTGTATCTGTGTTCAACTGGCGAAAAGAAATATGATATTTTTTTTTTATATATAAGACATAGACTTATGACAAAGGGTACAGCGGTTGTCGTGAACTACAAGTGAATTTATCTTGATACCGGTTCCGAATAGTTTTGATGCTTCTACACAAATATTATTGCCTCTTTATTACTTTAATTCCATGGTTACTTGTAGTTTGTGTTGACATGATCATAACAAGGTGGATTTGCGTCAAACTCATAAATATTTCATTGGATAATTTTTTTCAACTTTGTTTTCGGTAACGTATAAATCAGATTTCATCGAAAACAACGTATTACAAACTCGCGTATAATGAAGTGTGAAATGTGGGGCAACTTTTAATATTCTATATAGATTATTTCTTAGACAATTGAATATTCAGGAAATTGAATTAACTTGATTAACTTGTACCTCTTCACAAGTCCACAGGTAGGTAATCTCTTCGTTTTGATTATCAGGATCAAAAGACGACGATCCATCCAGTGTGAAAGTTCCGCTGTCGACGCCAACGGTCCTTTCAGACCCTCCAGCGATCAGGGCAACCAGGTCGGAGTAAACCGTGGTAACGGTAACACTCTGCGTGGTCACTGTGGATGGGTCACTCTCTCTGCTGACCTCCAAGGTGAAGGTCACGTCGGTGTCGCCTGGTAGGTGAGACGAGGAAAGGCATTTTAGAATTTACATCATATCCACTATAAGGTCCCAAGAAGGTTAAAAGATCACGGGGAACCTTGCAAATGGATATAGTAGACCATGAAGTGGTTATTAGACCTAATATGCATTATTGCACACATGCCGCTCTTTTCTCTCCTGGATTAATCATTATCAAATCTTTTGCATGTATCTGATAATTTATTAGAAATCCCTCATTCATTTTCTTCTCCAAAGTTTGATTGATTGAGTGATCATATATCCCATGTACAAGAAACACGGAGAATTCTGCTTGAAAGTACTCAATGCCATGAATATCTTGACAGGATAACCCTTGAACACCGAGATAGCTTATTGCGAATTGCCTCGATTCGATTAGAAAGTGTTGACCTAAACTGCTATATCTCGAAGAATTAAAAGAAGGGAAATGAAAATGAACTTAAAGAGGAATCTTACCCGGAAGAGTACCAGCTCCAACGTACAAGAGTGGTTTGTTCATGGTCAACAGGTTAAGAGCGATGCTATCATCATCCACTGACCAGGAATAAACCATCTGCTCCGCTCCACCACACGCCTCGGAGAAACGCACAGAGGCGCGAAGGAAAAAGCTACAAAAATAAAACAAAAATATTTTACCTTAAATCATTTCAAACTGCATTTTAAATTCTACTTCAACATATTCGACTCAGCGATTTGGTGACATAGATGTGTGTCTAAATTGTCAAAAATATAGAAATCACAAACGCGGACGAAATCAATCTATGCACAAAATAGCAAGCAAACTTTAAAAAAAAAATCAGTCTTAAGTTTAGTTCCGACTAGAGGGGCATGTTTAAAAAGAACAAAAGACATTAGATAGCAAATTTTACTGAATGTTGAAGATTTTAATCTCTGAAAGAATTTATCACGAAGAACACAACTCCACTCACAATCAATAAGATGAGCTTTTAGTTTTGAGAATTATGACCTGGCATAAGATCAGTTGCAGATCTAGCGAGGTTTCGATGGGAAAGGGGAGGGGGAGGGAGGGAGGGTGATGTAGGGTGTGCCCATTCAAAGTAATGTGTCTAGATCAGTCACTGCTTATGACTGCCTTACTAACTCCACTATCATAGTCCAGATTGGACGTTGCTATAAGGAAGCTAACTTTCCCCAAAATCACGTAGAGGGTTTGACCCTCAAACTCCTCAACCCAGTGCCAATCCCCTAAGCTCACTGGGACAGGAAGTTACGCCCTCTACGTTAGCTTTGGAAAATAGATTCCAACGTCCACATATCTGGTCTCCTCCATTCAGAGTCAGTCACATATTACTTAGATGGTACGGAGAGATAAACTTACTATTGAGAGATGAGGGCGCTGGTGATATCAACTCTTTCTGGGTAGATCACCACGTCCGGTCTGTTGAGATCAGATCGAGTCACCACTAAGCTGTCAGTGTCACTTCCTCCAAGGAAGTTCTCTACCGTTATGGTAAAGGTATATTCCGTATTTGGGTCCAGATAGGATCCCGCCAGATTGACATACGCATAATTATCGGCGGCTACAAGATTAAGAACAACAATAATCGATTAGATTTAAGAAGCCCACTTCTCTCGGAAATTCTTATGCCTTTTTTCAACATAAATCTCCAATAGGCATATTCGCCCTTATCTAGCTTTGTATGTAAAGTATCGTACCCTAGTTATGTACCCTAGCGAGCACAGAATACCATTTTAATAAGAGTGATTGGATATGATAACCATGGTGTTACTAATCTCTAAGTGAATTTAGCATGCAGTTCTACCAAACTCTGAAAAACCTTATACAGGTTTCAATAAACATCATTTCGATTGTGCTTGAACCACCTTGTCTCTCAACTCAAACTGCCCGCCAAATTGCAATATTAGGTGCATTGTTTAAATAGCATGATACCTATAACCTACCACTTACATAATGGTCAAAGTATTAACCAACCTACCTGTTAGTTCATCCGTCAATTCGGTTGGGATCGAACCGTCACTGGTCACAGACCATTGATAGGTGAAAGAACGCCCTGCGCTTCCACGGGATTGCAAAGCGCTGAGACGGACATTTCCACAACTGCTTATTACTTCAGTACCCTGAAGGTCAGCGATAACGGAAACCGCTTCGTCGGGAGAAGATGCCGTCAGGGTGCCACTGGCGTACCGAGCATACTCCTCATCACGCTTCTTCAGGACATTTTCGCGCAGAACAAGTTCATCATCTGGAAAATATATGGAATATAATAAAATTTATAACTGATATTAGAAGAGCGTTAATTCATTATTGTTATGATCATAGGATTTACTTGAAAATATATTTTTTATTTACTCTTCACGTTTATATCCCAAAAGATTGGTCACAGAAAAGAAAGGAGAAAACCCATGATTTTATTAGAATGGGGTTTCAGTGCGTAACAAATGAAACCTTGGAGAAGGATATTCTACAGAAAGTGTTACCAAATATGCCAATGAACATCAATTACGGCATTGGTTCAAATCGACCTTTATATCGCATTCCCAAAAGCCTTCCCGCCAATATTTGCGCAGTACCAACTGCTGGATTAAATTTTACATATGAATCACAAAATTCAGTCGCCTACAGGTTAACATGGTTTAAACCTTTACCTGGTTCAATAAGACTTCCACCGTCCACACTTGAAGGTAGAATATAGATAACTCTTAGGAAAGGAAATGCATAGCACTGGGCATCATCGCCTCCCAGAGTGGTCGTATTCATGAGGATTGCATCACATGACGTCACAGCATCTTCATTGATTGCCACGTCAAACTCGAGTTCAAGTAGATGTCCTGTAAAAGGGCAAGTGATGGTTAACATAGTAAACAAAAAAAAAATAAAGTCTCCCTGTTTCAAATCATGCATTATTTAGAGTCTACCAGCTGATGTGACTTCAACTACCGTTCTCATTAATTAAGAATGAAGTAAAAAAGCAAATTCAAACCCATGTTTTACCGTTTTATTCAATATGCCTAAGTGATAGGGCCTACATAGACAGACATGGAAAGTGGGAAAAAAATATGTACGATTAAAGTTTTATCTTATGACTTATTCCACTGTGTTTTGAAGGCGTTAATCTTGTACTTGAGAAGATATTAGATATGATTGAAAGTATATTTTTAAAGACATGAGCAGAAAAAGATGTGACCGTGACACACTTGCATGTACTCCGTGGAGGCTATCCATTGCCTAGTCTTAGAGATCAAGGGTCTTATTCACAAGTAGGAAGTACGCCATAGAGTAAAAAAATGTATATTTTTATTTCAAAAATTGTAAGTGAGGTAAATGTAAAATCATTACCCGTGGATGAAAACTTTAGACTCTCGACAACCGGAGCAGGGGCGTAGTAGGTGATGGTGAAACCTGCATTATCGGGGGTAACCAGTGAGTCGATTCCATTGAAGGATGGATACACGGTAATCTGCGTCGAGGCCGTCAACATTGGACCCGAAAACTCCAGAAGCTCATCGTTGTCTCCGCCAAAGGTTCCATCGATGACAATCCTCTCAGTTTCTATAAGAAAGGAGAAAATGTACAGACAACTTGGGAGTGACAGAATGAATTTCAAGGAGGATAAGATAGGGGAGATTGAAGTGCCTTCTTTAAAAAATATTTTGGTGATTTTGTATAGATTACAAAAGCTAATTATATAGATACTTGAAGCATGTGCGTGTGGGTGTGTTTGTGCGTGGGTGCATGGGACTGAGTGTGAGAGTGAATATGAAGGATATTTGGAAAGATATTGTTCAGCGTTTGGGTGTGTGTGTGTGTGGGTGCGTGTGTGAGTGTGGGTGTGGGTGTATGCGGGTGTGGGTTTTCACACGTGTATGACGTGTGTTTTCTGTGGTCCTTATAATATGGTGACTCGCCTTCAAACGGAGGTTAGAAAGAGTTTTATTGATCCATAAAACATTCTGTGGCATAATTTTACTCGATGTTAAGTGGAACTGATGTGCATAAGTATGCGACCAGTATTGAACCTTTTGAACTAAGACTTACCAGTGTAGATGATAGCTTTGGGTGTGGTCAATGTCTTGTAAGCCGTAAAGGCTCCGCTTGTTGATACTAAGTTAACGGAGATAGAAGTCTCGCTATCATCTATATCAAACTCACTTTGAGATATGCTGTTTATCGTGATTTCTGCAGAAAAAAGCAATTGAAACATTTAAAATACGAGTAAAATATGAACAGAGCAGGAAATCAAGCCGGGCGGTCCTTAACTCTTGAAAAACAACATCAAATATGCACCCAATGCCACATTGGGAGCGCCATTGAACGGTAAATCATTGCACCTCTTTGGCCTTGGAGCGGGTGTGACGTGGTACCTTCCAAAGAAGAAAGGTGCAACATCGCACCCACAAAAAGGTGTTTCAAGTAAGGGATTGCTACAGGTGCTATGTAGCTTTGATCTCAGAAATGTTTATCGTCGATCGATATATCATCATCATCATCATCATCACCATAACAACCACCACCATCGTTTTCAACATCATCAGCTTCATCATCGTCGTCATCAGCAAATCATCATCGTCATCACCAAATCATCATCGTTATCACCATCAGCAGCAGAAGCATATCGATCTAAACATATCACCTCTTTATTATTAGAAAAACCCATGTGATTTCTTACCTGGGTAAACGTAAAGGGTAACAGATTCCTCGGATAATTCTGTTGACTCCGTAGAAAGGTATACCGAGTACGTTCCTGAAAGAAATTGTATTCATATAAAACGATGAATTTTCAATTTTTGCATGCTTTGTATAAAAATACATTGTGGAAGACCTGATCCATAGACTAAAGGAAGCTTGTTCCCCTGCGACCTACATGGTTTTCAACATTAAACATGACAGATCATAGAGGTGGATTAAATAAAGTAAAGCAGATATATCTAAGAGTATTTAATCCCGATTCAAGTCATCTGTCTATTTGTATCTAAGCAGTCTATCATATCATCTTCGACATGAATAACCAAAAAAAGAAGAAGAAATTTTAGAATTTAGTCCTTTGAAGTGACAGTTTTTTTAATAATGTTCAATGTCATGGGGCGGTTTTTGAAAGCAGATAAAAATGCAACGGGGACGGAAGATTCACGTAGAAATCAATATGCGCATGCCCATTCCCCTAACGTTAAGACTGAGCATGCGCAGAGTGATTTTTATTTCAATCGTCATCCGTCCTGTCGCAAGACCTTTCTATCTTGTCATTAAAATACAATGAGCCCGTAAAGGACACCATTATACAAACGTTTGCAATCAATATTGCTAAATGGCAATCATGACCAATCTTGATCACCGTTACATGCACAACTGTTCTTTCATATTCCAAATCTATCGCAAAACTTTGTATAATGGGGCCCTGGTTTCGGCAACCAACCTGCAGGGAGATTAGCGGTGCAATTGAACTCATCGCCGACCTCGTTGCTGATATCCACCGCGTCGATCTGCTCGCCGTTGCTATCAAGGAACTTACATTGTTTAGTTGTCGCGTCCTGAAAACCAGCTCCGCGAAGTTTGACCTGCCGAGGTTGAACAGATTATGCAACACATCCCATTCAGTATATTTTCGTAGTTCATCACACAGTGGATGGGGAATCGGATTCATATTTCTTACTAACAAAATTCTATACTAACAAAATAATGATTTCAAAATATCTATTACGATAGTTATATATCATGTAAATAAAGTCATTTAGAGCATTGCTTCAGGTTTCATTGGGTTTTGTCGTACATCATTTTGTTTTCATTAGCATGGCATCATTATGTACACCCCTGATCATCATTCCCTTCGATATGATGCGATCATAAAACACCACTTTGTACTTTGGTTATCCTTAAAATTTAAAGACAAGCAGTTTTCTTTTAATTAACCCAATTTGGCCGATCATCATAAACGTACACCTACGGGGAATTCTGATAGCAAAATCAGAATGACATATTATTGATTACGATTATGATAACATTATTACTGATAATAATAGTAATAAAAATAATAACAATAACATCAATGATAATAATAATAATGATGAAGATGATAATAATAATAATAATAATTATAAATAATAATAATAATAAATGTAATAATAATGAAAATAAGGAAAATAACATGATAACGAAAATAAACATAAAAATTAATATATCAATATATTTCATAATTATCATTGTCACCACTACCAACACGACTGATATCACCTACTTTACCTGATAATCGATAATAATATTGAAAATAAGGAACATGATACAACGGAAAAACATAAAAATAATTAATATAAAAATATATTTCATAATCAAGCATCGTCACCACTACTAATGCCACCACTATCAACACGACTGATATCACCATAGTTACCTGATAATCGGTGTCAGCTGGGATGATAGAGGGGGCTATACTATCGACGGTAAAACAAGTGCTGCCATCTCCACCACAGACATCACAAGCGTCGGTCGTAGCTTCACTGTGGATCAAACAATGAAAATTGCAATTTCGGAAAAGGAACGTTGGCATTTTTATTTCATTGATGCACGCGTCGGTCACAGCTTCACCGTGTACGAAACAATGAAATGAACGTTGAGAATTATATTCAATTATTTATTGTTATATTGAGTTGGATGAATTCCACTGTTCTGCGAACAGAGGTGGTACTGCATCTTATGTAGTACCCTGCGCGCATGAAAAGTTTGCATGTTTTACGATGCGAGTAATGGGCTTTTTTTCTTCTTATTGGCCAACAATCCACCTTTGTTGTAGCGCCATGGTCAAAGTAGTCAATCTGTTTATGAATAAGTGCCCGACTATTATTTTCAAAGACATATCATCAATCAATTATTTTGTGTTAATTGCTGTGACACCAAGAACGTTCCTATTCTGTTCCGCACGGTCGCTTTTCTTCTACTATATATATATTTCATTTTTCACTCCTAAAAATGAACAGGCATTTATCGATTACCTGTAGGCGACGCCATCACAGCCGAAACAGTATTCTGGATCTGATGTTGTATTGCACACTCCACATTCAGTGAGCCCGGTATCAGCAGGCCTGTTGGTGCTACCTCCGACGCAGTAACCGCATTCATTGATAACGGCAACTAGAGGCATCGATCATCAGAAAATAAAGATGGTAGACATTACTTTCCCATCGATACCGATGGAAATGTACCTCTTAGGACGCTGTCATATACATGTCATAGTTTCTTTTACATATTATACACATGTTTTTTTTCTCTTCATGAACAGCAGAGAAATGAAAAATGGTTGACAATGTCTAAATACCTGTTTAAACTGGCGGGAAAACGAGTTGAAAATGTGACATAAATTTATACGCGATTGTTTCTGAGTATGCCATCACTAGACGTCAGTATTATCTGTGACACATGTTTTAAAATTGCCACAATCTGTTACGTAGGACAATCCTCCCGTTGATGTTCGAGTATCATGTTACCGCCCCTACTAACACACATACCCACACCCACATAAACAAACGTGTACATACGTATTTATACGGATTTAGGGCATTTGAGCATAATACTCCACAATGATTCTAAAAGTGACTTCTGAATGAAATTTTTAATCATTGAAGAAAATAAAAATGCCCATCATTTGATAATTATACCGTTTTATCGACACGCATTCTAAGTCTTGATAAAGATACGAAACTGTTATTCGACAGCATCATTAGGAGTAAAAAAATACACTCATAAACATGCAGTTAAGTGGTTAATGGTTTTGTTTTTTGCCTACCAGGCGAAAATAATTCTTCTTGTAATTTTGATATTTTATATGCTAAATATTATATTTTCAACTCGGTGTTTAAAGGGGTAATTCATTGTTTTCATCATTTCATAAGAAACCAAAAATCAACACGAGTTAGAACACTTTATGAAAATGCAACAAATTTAATTTATTGTAGATATGAATGGATCCAGGTGCAACGAACTTATTCAAATTTATGTTTTACATGAATAACATTATTTGTTATGTATTGCATGCATTTTGTATTTGATATAATTTGTTGGGAAATATTGAATAAAGACTTTCTTTGGAAAAAAAAGTACTAAGACCGTACGATTAACGTTTTTTTTTTAATTAATAGCATATCACTCATAGTAGATTGCACAATACTTAGTTTGTTTTTTTCAATATTCTATACCTTATAAACGTTTATTGTAATGACCCAAGAATCAAATCAAGAAATACGTGTATCAACAAAAGGAAATTATCTTCATACACTAAAAAAACTTGTAATAACTGAATAAAACTTACGTCCTTTGCACTCGTCGTTACAGTCTTTCGTTGAGAAAATGGTCCCAAGTGTATTCGGCACACATTCGTCACAATCATTGAGTATATATCTATCGTCACAAAGGCCCAAGCAATTCAGGCTAGAGGCGCTGACATCTTCATCCACACCCGTATTGCCGCCTATAACCAAAATGAAATGTAATAATATCAAGATGACGAAATGGCAATGTAAGAATGGCGAGTTATGTACTCTTGGGCCCTACCTTATAATTGTAAGACACCTCCTCAAGGGTTATGCAATGCCGCAAGGTATGTACTCCAGGGAAATCGTCATACTCAGTCTTGGATGTTGTCATCCCTGGGAGTAGTCAATTTTCGCGTTGAAAATAATATTAATGAGGAACATTGTGAACTCATGAAACTAATAAAAGTTTAGGATACCATTAATGTTAAAATCGGTTAAATTGTTTGATTTACTGCTTGTTCGGTTGTTTTCATTTTTTATAATAGGAAATATGGCGCAATATAAATGATGTGGATCTCCATCATCACACTAATACGAAAATGGTATGAATTGAACAGATAAGAAAAAATCAGACAAACAAAACCCTGAAAATTTCATCAAAATCAGACAAGGAATAACTAAGTTATGACATTTATTTTTTTCCATTATTTTGGAGAACGCATGTCTTCATGAAAATGCAATTAGAAAGCTTGTGATGTCATATTCCAGCTTAAATTTGTGTATTTTAGTACATTAAATTTTTATTACATTAATTTTATTCGAATTCTGCCCTCTTAGAATGAAAATAATAGGATTGACAGCTGATTTAATGTGTAAGAAAATCATCGCTGGAACTTAATTTGGTACAAGGGCAATATATCATACACACATTTGTGAAAATATGAAATAATCATGATTTTATGTAATAACGTCAGAATAAGGAAAGTGGGGACATGACTTCATCAGCCCAACTGATGAATATTCATAACGGCATTCATATAACTGTCTTCACAAAATATTGCTAAACTTTAAAATTCAATAAATTTGTTGTTTTTCATCAGATCTTAGTGAAATTTTACGCAATTTGTTCGATGAATATTTACTCTGTTTAATTAGATATAATTATTATTTCAGCCCGGGGTATCTCTTTCAGAAATCTACCGAATATATGCATTCCCGTTGCATGTGGAATGGTACATCCCCAGATCCATCAAAGTTTTACTTACCAACGCAAACTTGACAAGCATCGCGGTAAGCTGTGCCGTTGCAATCGTTGTTGCAATCGACGGTCGTTGCAGTACTTTCACCTTTGCACGAACCGCACTCGTAACCGAAGTCGTTTGGTCTCCCCGATTCACCTCCTACGCACCAGTCACATCCGTTGATGGTCGCAGTACCACCGCAGGTGAAGGCGCAGTCGAGTTCGGCGCTACCGCCGCATTCTCCGGCACAATCGTAACGAGCGTCACCGTTACACACACCGGCACAATCCCTGATGAAAAAGCATTCTGATTGACAAAACCAAAGATTTTAAAGATCATAATGAATTGAAATCGACATTAAACCAAACAAAAATCATGATTGGCAAATCGTTAGAGCTACAACTTTGGGGTCTTTTTTTCAATATAATTTTCTTCTCCGATTCAACAATTTTTCTTGCATACTTTCCAAAAATGTCCTCATCTTTTTTTCATCATTTATCGCTTGCATCTTCATAACTTGTTATATTGCTTAGATATCATTGATAGTTGTATTTTTGAATTAACCAATCGTTTCATTTATTCATATAAAATTCATTGACTTTTCTATTCATTATTGTTATCAATATCACTATCATTAGTTTCGTGATTATTATTATCATAATCATTATTATTCCATATATTTATTAATTTTTTCAAATCTTTTATTTTTAATTATAATTATTGACGTGTTGGTGACACGACATATCATGCTCCTATGTAAATATCTCAGAGGGTATGTGGTTAGAGATTTAGGATTGTCATAGATTTTTTGTACAGAATAATGTAAAGATAAAGAGAAGGGTTGGAGGTTAGGTTGTTGGTTTTGTTTAAGATGCAGATTTGGCGCCGGAGCAAATACCATGGAACCATTTGATTATGCTTATTTCTCTGTCTGTCTGTCTCTTTTTTGAAGGGGGGGGGGGGGCATTAACACTTACATATTTCCTGCAAACCCAGTCCAATTTGATGTGTGTTCGAAAGATGAAAAACAGATAAGAAATAAAAGTGGTAATGAAATGAAATGGGCAATGGATAAGACAGTCAGATATTTTCAGTATACTCTATAAATTTTATTTAACGTACCTTCCTCCTCAGATACAGTATCATTCGGGCTTCTAGTTGTTGCTTGAGTCGTAACCGTGGGTTGGGTCGTAGGCTGGGTCGTGGGTTGGGTGGTGGGTCGGGTCGTGGGTACTATAGCGATAAGAAAATAATGATGATAATAATTTAAGGACATATCATGGACGCCCATCGATCACAATCTAATTTCATAATCCGCACGTGCAGGAAATGGGAAAGAGCGGCTGGGTCTTCGTCCTTTTTTAGTCCCCCTTTTCACTACTTTAAATATCGTAGGGGTCGCCTCCACCCATCACAAGCGACGGCTGGGAGTAGAATATGATGTTGAAAATACAACTGTACATTCAGAAATATAGAAGTAGGCGAAAAGTCGTATTGAAATTAGAATTTCTAATGTTATATTAGGGAGTTGATGTTGCTCGACAGGACAAGGACATTGCACGGCGTTGGGTAAGAAATCAATGAAGACTTGATCCAGCATCCGCTGTCAAGCGCAACAATGTATGATACATTATCTTACGTATAAATTTAAGGGATACTTCGTAGAAATACAATAGACATGTTTTTTTTAATAGATATTATTTTCTACGTCTGATCACAGACTCGATTCTATGAAAAGTCATGAATACCAGGAAAGGAATGCTGTAGACTTTCAGCATGCGAGGAATGTTTATTCGATTTTGATTTTTCTGTTTCCCAGCTAACATAACAGCTCTTGTCACAATTGTGAACTCTTCAATGAAGTAAATTAATGATGTTACCCAGAATAACCAACATTCACGCTCTGCTGGCGTAATCTAGGGAGCGTTACGTGAAAGGACCTATCAGACGTTATATCCGAAAAGTTCAGTTTTATCCGACAGTTACCATAGGAACTGTGCTTCTCAGCCAATCAAAATCAAGGAAATTTGTCAGATTTGACAACTTGCGAGAGGAAAATGTTGATGAAACGCTCCCCTGATCTCAGCATCGTAAGAGATTCATAACATCATGTTTTTCTATCTCTCTCTCTCTCTCTTTATTAAACAACATAGAAGCTATAATTTTTTTTATCCTGACCAGTAATATACCCGAAACAATACTAATGGGTCGCAAAGACATAATTCTTCAAATGCCACCTTGTAGTCATAACGGGCACAGTACAGTCCCACCCCACCCGATTCTCGATCAACTGCATTCCCAAGAATTATTGTATCATGGACTGTGTGTTTAGAGAATGAATCATCTGATCATGGAGCTATAATAGCTCCATGCTCTGATACGATTATTATGTTTTATATGTTATTCATGTATATTAAGATTGGGTGCCTTTTACTCTGTAAATTTCATTTATGGCACGGCCCCAATGCAAATCAGACTCTGTATCTATTTGGGTTTTTTACCGTGTGAACATAACATTTATCTATCTATCTATATATCTTTCTATTATGCCTTCAGAAATTAGTTGAATGCTCAAGTGTATCCAAGTAAACTCACCTTGCTGGTCATTACATGTTATCTCTGACGGGTCGACTGCAATGAAACATACGGAAAGAAATCAGAATTAGTAAAAGCAGTGTACGTACATGAATGAATTGAATTGGATAGAAATTGTTGGAATTCCATTGGCATATGCCAATATTCTGTTCACAAAACATTACAAAATAATAGAAAACATACAAAAAGATATATACAATCTGGGGAAAATTTGAAGAAAAGCAAAAATAACACAAGGTAAAACAGGGTATAACAAATTATTAAATAAAAGTAGTTCTGAATGGAATGTATAGAATATATATATATATATATATACATGTGTTTTCTTCAGAGGACGAGTACATTCATTAACCAATGATGAGGAATGATATGATGCATAATCTGAACAGTCAAGTTCCTTCTTAGAAGTAGGGTTTTTTCAGGTATGCCTGTCCCCTCCAGAACTCAGTATGATTTTTGCCCTCTTTTTAAAAATAAATTACGTGCTATGACCATTTTGTATTTTTTTTAGGTCATGGAAGTAATATAAGCATGATAGGGCCCTATATTATTTCTTTTTAGTGTGGGAGGGGGATTTATCATCCTTATCAAATACATTCTAATGCATATTGAATTAAAAATAGCTTTCCTTTTAAAGAAGACTTACCGATTACACCCGAGAAGGACTCAGCAACGAAACTGCATACATGTTCCACTGATTCAAACCCTAGGAACTGGTACGTGTAGTTGTGGAATTCTTCGTTTGTAACATTGACCAAAGGGAGGATGAAATCAATCACACGATTGACAGTACAGGAACATTTCTCTGGATTAGCAGTGAAATCAAGGATTTCCTCCATTATCATCTCTGCATATGCAGTCATGTTACCAGGCTTGAGGTGGATAAGATCGTTACAAAGCTCATGATGACTCGCCAGTCCGATGCTATCCACAGCAATCAGGACAATCTCATTGAGTTGGTCTATACCGAATCCTGAATCACCGGTCTCCTGGAAGATATAACCGAAAGCTTGATCCCAACAAGAGCACAGTTCAGCACCAAGCGGCATAAAAACTGTCATCCATTCCACAACAAATTCAGTGATCAGCGTCGGAATGTCTTTCCTTGATTGTATCACGTTTGTTATTCCTTTACAGATGTTATCTTCATCGAGTTCGGTTACATTGTAGAGCTTACTTGTGATCTGCATTAGATATGCAAAGATATCTAAATGTTCCAATCCCTCAAAAGTCACCTCGCCGTTATCCAGGCAGATTTCAATATTCGATAAATCGACTAAGTCAACGATGGGAGCTGTACGATTAGGATCGACATCGTGTGGCCCGCCTTCAAAAAACAATTCAATAAAATTAGGGTAAAGTTCATCAGTGCAGACCTCATAAAGGGCATCGGCATTGCTTTCAATGACCATTTGGCATACGTCATCAATCTCTGAAACATTGAACATTGCAGCAGAAGCCTGCCACACGTGGCAGGTCCTTGAAAGGGCATCACCCATATCTTCGGAATGCAGGAGCATTGCAGCAAATTTAATAATTTCGATTGTAGCATTGGCAATGGAATGGGAATCAACCTCTCCTTCCTCATCCATGCTGTCAAACAGGACATAGAGGGGCTCCAAATTGACAGGAAGATCGCCATTGTCATTGTAGATTTGATTAACGTTTCCACAGAATGAATCTGCATTCTCGAAGCCTAGTATACCTGCTGCATCCACGTCTTGTCCGATGAGGTTGCTGATTATGCCCATGGTTCCAGAACAGAAAGATTGGTCGCTGAAGAATCGGAAGACACTATCTTTTATTTTATTCGCTACCATGTCAAGCTGCGAATCATCATGTAGTGCAAATTCCATCTGATGACAAAGGTGGTCACCATCTCTGTAGCCTCCCAAGTAACTGAAAATGGTGCCAATGATAAATCCGATATCTTCCCGATCATGAAAGTAATCATCTCCTCGGCTTGACCAATTAAAACAGTTTTGTCCAGGAATCATGCATGAATCTTCTAACTCGGTCTCTGGAAGGTTTTCAAACTCACAGAAAATTGGTGATACAGTCTTCCCAATAATTCTTATTCCTTTGACAACAACGCTGTCGATTGAATAGGATTGGGCGACAGTTTCATCGAAGAGGATATCAGTAAGATGAGAACAACTTTGGTCATAGTCGAAAAAGTCGAAGCCAAACTCTTCGCCCACTGTTTCAAGCAGGCCACCAAAGTCAAAGTCTACCTCTTCTTCTTTTTCTTCTTCAGGACGGTCTGATCCATACTCGAGCCAGTGAATAAAAGGGTAAAGTTCATCAGTGCAGACCTCATAAAGGGCATCGGCATTGCTTTCAATGACCATTTGGCATACGTCATCAATCTCTGAAACATTGAACATTGCAGCAGAAGCCTGCCACACGTGGCAGGTCCTTGAAAGGGCATCACCCATATCTTCGGAATGCAGGAGCATTGCAGCAAATTTAATAATTTCGATTGTAGCATTGGCAATGGAATGGGAATCAACCTCTCCTTCTTCATCCATGCTGTCAAACAGGACATAGAGGGGCTCCAAATTGACAGGAAGATCGCCATTGTCATTGTAGATTTGATTAACGTTTCCACAGAATGAATCTGCATTCTCGAAGCCTAGTATACCTGCTGCATCCACGTCTTGTCCGATGAGGTTGCTAATTATGCCCATGGTTCCAGAACAGAAAGATTGGTCGCTGAAGAATCGGAATACACTATCTTTCAATTTATTCGCTACCATGTCAAGCTGCGAATCATCATGTAGTGCAAATTCCATCTGATGACAAAGGTGGTCACCATCTCTGTAGCCTCCCAAGTAACTGAAAATGGTGCCAATGATAAATCCGATATCTTCCCGATCATGAAAGTAATCTTCTCCTCGGCTTGACCAATTAAAACAGTTTTGTCCAGGAATCATGCATGGATCTTCTAACTCGGTCTCTGGAAGGTTTTCAAACTCACAGAAAATTGGTGATACAGTCTTCCCAATAATTCTTATTCCTTTGACAACAACGCTGTCGATTGAGTAGGATTGGGCGACAGTTTCATTGAATAAGATATCATTTAGATGAGAACAACTTTGGTCAGAGTCAGAAAAGTGGAAGCCAAACTCTTCGCCCACAGTTTCAAACAGGCCTCCAAAATCAAAGTCTATCTCTTCTTCCTTTTCGTCATCATGATGGTCCAGACCATACTTAAGCCAGGGAATTAGGTCGTAGATGCACACATGCTCAAGTTTTCCTGGATCAAGTGCCAATACCGCTTGACAAAATTCATCAACCTCGAATATATGCCTAAAAAAGAAAGGACTTGACCCTTGCCACATTTGACAGGATGTGTAAATGGCATCTCCGATGGTATCTGAATGGATGACCATGGCAGCGAATTTCATCATTTCAGCCGTGGCATACATAATGGTCTCAGATGTAACAAAGTGTGCTCCTCTGTCGACTTCGTTTACAAACAGATTGAGGAAAGAGTCAAAGCTGAAGTTGTGGTTGCGCTCTTGATGAAAGATTTCGGACATTTCCAAGCAGAATGAATCGGTACTATTGAATCCGATTAAAGGAGCAATGTCTGCGTCAATTCCCATGAGCTTTGTGATGAGGTCAATTGTGTCAGAGCAGAATGTTGCATTATCAAACAGTCTGTAGATACTCTCTTCCAATCTACCTGCCACCATATCTAGCAGTGTATCGTTTTCCAATGCAAAAGCCATCTGGTGGCAGACGTGATCACCATCCCTGTAGCCTCCAAGAAAGCTAAATATTGTTCCGGTAATAAAGCCTACATCCAAACGATCGAAGAAGAAGTCATCACCTCGCATTGTCCAGTTGAAGCAACCTCGCCCTGGAATCTCGCATGGAGCTTCTAATGAATCCAGCGAACCGTTTCGGAATGATGGCAAATCACAGAACATAGGTGCCAGGGCACGGCCAAACGCTTTCATTCCCATCTGGATCACATTTTTTATTGTAAATCTCTGTTTGATTACGTCATTAAAGATGATATCAGTCAGATGTGAGCAGGTTTGACCAAAGTCGTAGAAATCAAAACCGAATTCTAACCCGAAAGCATTTACAAGGGCCAAGAAATCAAATTCAAAGCTATTAAATGACGTGTACCTCAGACACCGCTCTATAATTTCTTCTCTCGAAACATCCCTGTATTCATTGTAGGCCAAAGCGGTACAGAATCTTTTATCAGTATACGGAGACATTCGGCAGAGAAACTCAAGGGCACCCAAGTCCGATTTGTGGGAAAGCATCTCAATGAAAAAGAGCAAGTGAATGAGACCATCTTTGTCATCCATGTTCTCATAAAGGTAAAAGTCAATCTCGCTCATATTGCCTCTCCAGAAGGGATAATGAAATAGTTCATCACAAAGGGCATCGCTACTTGTGATATGGGAGAAGTTTCCGTGTCCTAGGTCAATAGTGGCATGAAGGCTTTCTGCGAAATCAATGCATCGACTTCTGTTGGTAATGACACTGTAAATGCTTGCAGTTGTTTGGTTTACAAGTTCGTTAAAAAGTTCGAAATTTCCTTGATCTGTCATAATGAGAGCCCAACCGGAAACATTACATATCTGTTCGATGTCATCGAAGCCACCAAGAGTTGCAAAGGCGTCAATCATGGCATCAGTGTCGGTATCGAAGAAAGGGTCTCCGCCAGTATCACCACTCCCCTCGTAGTCGTCGAGGAAAGACGTGCATTTACCAGGGATCGATTTAAGATGCTCGGCAACGATGACCTTCAGAACCACACCAAAGATATTACCATGATCAAGACCGGGATATGTCGGCATGTCATGAGTTATGAGCCCGGCCAAACTTGAACATATTTCATACTGGTCAGGAAAATTGAAAAATGGAAAATCTGATCCATCGAATAATGGAAATGACCAATTTCTATTGAATTCTGGGATGAGTCCTATATTTCCAATTACATTCGCAGTATCGTCATATATGGGATTGGTCCAATTTAAATCTAAATCGTATACCGGTGAAAACGGAACAGTTATATTCAAAATATCATGAATTGGCGAAAATGGGTTGGTTATATTAAGGATGTCCTGGATTGGGGAGAGTGGAAGAGTTATATTTTGGATATCTGGGAGAGGAGGAAGTTCAATCTGAGGAATGCTGAATCCCCATCGCTTTCGTCTGATTGGAACATGATCGACCTCGTCTTCGCCTTCCACTCCGTGTTCGCCTTCGGGATAGCCTTCGTCCCTGTACTCGTCTTCTTCATCCCCAAAGAGTTCCGCAATAAAGGACCAAGAGCTGCGACAAGTAGAATATGCTTCTGCATATGAATCATTCCGCAGAGCCTCGAGGATGGGTAGACATAACTCTTCCATGGCTCCGTTTGTCAACCAATTAAGTTGTCTCATCTCCATGCAAAACGAGCCAATTGCATGGACGAGGTCTTCTGCTTGGTACATTGTTCCTACTGTAGAAATGATATCACTTATGCTAAGATCTGGAAGGATATATCCTGGGTTGCTGAACGGTTCGATGGCACTGATGTTGTATTCTGGTTCTGTGGTCCACTCCCCATCCTGCCATTCGGTGCTATCCAAGGCAAGGACGCCCCCAGCGACCAGACAGGAAACGATGATCACCACCACACGTGCCTTCATTATGAAAGAAGATGGGTCACTGGGCTAACAGGTATAAACTGTTGCACAATGGCCTCGCTTCCTCACCTGCAGAAACAAAACGAGATAATAACGTTGTTTAAATGGCGCTGTGTAATTTTACCTCACTGTTTTACTTCTAACGTAATCTTTTAACAGTAACTAAACTTAAAGTTTGAATATTTTCGTAATTTCGCAAAGCGAACTGTATTTTATAATATCATTATGTTGGGTTTTGTTCATTCTCTTTTCTCTTGTGCCAACTAAAGAATATCCTGTAACGTATCCGGTGACACCTCTGTACAAAATTTAATTATGAGTATAGTCATGTACTCATTTACAAATTATACATGCTTCATATTACCGGTAAACATTTTAAAACTGATGACATTACCGTATATCTATTAAAGCAGAGCCCAATCGACACGATATGTAACTGTTTTTATTGTATAGGAAACAAGAACAACATTTATCGGTATATCAAATCTTTTTGTAATCTCTCTCAGCCTAATTGATCGATTCAATAAAAGAAAAAAAAGTGTTATCAAGTGCCTTTTTGATAATTAACATTTGGGGCAGTGCAAATTATTATATAAAAGCATTATTATATAACTTATAGCTTCGACATATTTCAGCAGCTACCGTTGCGAATATCAAAACGCGATACGGTTAGCTTTGGGCTTAGTGGCGTAAGGAGCCAAAAATTTGGAGGGGACCAGATATGGTGTGTCGGTATCTGGTCAAATTTATAGAAAAAAAAGTTGAGCAAGCAAATCGAGTGAACAATAATTTCGACATTTTCGTTCTAACAATCAAATTTTGAGATAAATTTTGACATAATACTCAGAAAATAATATCATCTTTCCTTTTCCTTCCTTTTCTCTTTTTTTTCTTGGTCGTGATTTTTTTTTGGGGGGGAGGGCAAGCGCCTCAAGCCCCTATCTGTACGCCACCGTTTGGGCTAACATGTTCGTCAGAGAAAACTAAACAATTTGATATTCGAAAAAAAATCATTCGAATTTGTTTATGATTCTCTCCCTTTCTCTTCGAATACAATAATACCACTGATACATAGTGATTAATACGGGTATACGAACACTATATGAAGATGAATAAATTAATTTGAAGTAATTTGGACATTATAGTGAACAGTACTGGTATGAACGAATGCGACAGGAAAACAGCGAAATTGACTGGGTGTAATTTAAACATTATAGCGAGAATATCATTTTCTCACTACTTCTATATATTTCGGCAACCCCTAAAGCGAATAACATCATATTAATACAAATGGGGTCCTAAAGTGTTATTACAAAATGTGCACTCCAATATTCGAAAATGATTCTCTTTTGAATTTCATTTATCATTTCTTTCCGTTGAATACGATTAATAATTGCACATGATGGCTATAGATAGTGGTTGATATTAGCATGAGGAACGCGATGGGTAAACAATGAAAATTAACGGGAAGTCCACGGTGTAATTGTCTTTTTTCACCCTTCAAAGCAATACAAACATTATAAGCTAGTAATTTATTCCGTTTGCAAAAGTTAAGGGGAAAAACTCATTCCAAGGCGAGTTGAATGTATACATTATCGAAAGCAAAATTTATGATAGACAACGTTTGCATTAATCTGTTAATACCGGATATTATCTACTGAAACCAGAAAGGTTATTATTTGCTCTTCATTCCACGTCTCTAGAATAAAACAAAATGACTCCTATATTATGTAACAAAAATACTACCAACGAAAACGACTCTGGATGTTATAAAGACGAAGGCAGTAATCAGGTAGTCAAAATTGACGGATTTGCCAAAAACATTATCAACCAACCAACCACTGAAATCATATAGGCATACAATGGCGACATTCAGAGAGCTAATACCATGAATACAAATTTCAATCTCCTCTGGTTGAAAGCCCCAACTTTTTTTTTTTTTTTACTTCATTCACTTGAAATGGGAGGTTGCCTAGAACTATTTAAAGCTATTTAAGCTTATTGAATGTTTATTGAAATATATGCATATAAAATAGTGGTGACGGCCAATGCATGATTTAATAACCTCAATTTTTTTCAGTGGTCCTCCGTCTTCTTAAGACTTTTATATACGCAAGTTATTTATTTACATTGTGACGATTGCACAACATTATTCGTCGTATTGATCTGAATCTGTATTTTCTCGAAAATGAAAAAAATAAAATGAAATGACAAAAATAAATCAAATGAAGTACACTTCTGGGTAAGATAGCAAATAAGTAATGCTTATCAAATATAATACGCAGTGCAACGCACTTCCTCAAAAGTAGTCCGCTGTGCAATGCACAGTGCATAGCGGGTGCATAGTCCAGATATTGATAACGTCTTCTGTGATTCTAGAGCAGTATACCTGATTGGATGACTGCCATATCATTGCTTAAGTATGAATGGAATGCTCTTTTATGGTAAATCAAGAAAATTAGTTGTCCTCGACTCTACTTAACTTATCAAAGGTCGGCTCTCACGCAGATTAAGGAATATTTATTTGAAATTTTCTGTTAGGTTGGACCTTAATTGACATATTTTCAAAAGTTATAAAAAAAATCATTTCATTACAAGTTTCAATAATCAGCAAAACCTTGGTTGCGTGCAACCCCGCACATGCACTATCAGCTCGCATGGAGAATGTAAGCAGAAAATAAACCACATTCGCTTTGTGTCGACAGATCCCGCCCCACCGATCTCTCCCTCATGAACATTGTGAAGCGACTGCCGGTAGTCTCTGTTATTCAATCACTGTCATTGTTATTCAAATCTGGCTTCTAGTTCTACACTGGAAGGCAAACATCATGGCCCTGGGAAGCAGGGGTGCTGCGTGTATTCTCGATAGGTGCACCACCCGCAGGTATTCTGGAAGATGTGTAAAAATTGTAAAATGCAACCAAACTGACCTTCATTTTGTTTGCAGCGAAACCTGTTTTTTTGCTTGTCAGATTTCTCGGGACAAATTTGACCTACATTTTGTAGTGAAAACCTTTTTTGTTTTGCTTTTCAAATTCACATCAGCACCCCCAGTGAAAGAATCGTTCCCAAGGCCCCGGCAAACGTTGGCGGTGTGTTGATGAAGTGATTGCTATGTAACCAGTGTAAACAATTGATCATTTCAAGCAAAGCGTCTGAGATTTTTTTTTCTCGTTCATTTTGTGGATTCAAGCTCATAGACAAAATTCTAGAATGGAAAATTAAAAATAGAGTTACATTATATAGGCCTGAAAAATGTTTGGTTGAAAAAGCAAAAAGAAAAGTACTTAAAAGGTGAATTAAGCATGTGGTTCTTCTTTGCATGGTTTGCTTAGAGGAGAAAATGGTTTGATTCCGGGCATGGATTTTGCCTTTGTTCAGATGACAAAGGGTGGCGGGGCTAAATAAAGCAGTCAAACAAACAAACTGATGATGATGCAACAGCAAAAAAAGAAGACAGGACGTTCATCAATGAGGGTAGTAGTTACATCATCATGGCATCATCCACTACGACGAAACACATCAAAAAGACTTTTTTTCTTCTCAAGTTTCAACCTTCTTCGTTATGAAGTATTAAAGTTATGGAAAAGGATGTGACCTTGGTCAGTTTTGTATTATAGAGATGGGCTATAATCTACACTTGATGTGAAACCAGCAGTAGATCAAGGGGTGCTTAGGGTAGGGTACGGAACAGAAAAGTGATCACAGTCTTCATCAAGTTTACCAGTTTTATACTCGCAAAATTCCAGGATGCACGAGTAGGGATCACAAAAGCAATGCTATGCTTTTCTTGGGGTCTATCCGATTTATATTCATGAATTATGTATGTATTTTTTTTTTATTGAGTTTTTTAATGGAAAATAAATGAACTGAACTGAACTGAAAAATAATGTTTTAAAATGTTTATTTTGAATTTTCCTCCTCTAATTTACAACATGGTTTATATACTCAATAAGCAATACATGTTCAATCTCTATTTTCAACCTTTCTCGATCGGTTCAAGACTTTCTCATTGACTATGCGTTATTCAGAATAAAGATTATTTATTTAGTATTTATTCATGATAAAGTACAAAGAATGATGTGTGAGAGAATAACTATAATAATCCTTGTTTACACAGGGTAGCCACTTTAGCTCTAAGGAATTGTTCTCCCAGCGGTACCTGAATAACAAAATGTTATTTTCCTTCTCTGTTCTTAAACATCGAGCGACTGACAAGATATCACAAGGCCCTATTTTGATTAAGTCTTTGGTATGACTCTGCCGGGTAACGAACCCATGAGCTTCCGTTCATCTTCTGCTAATTTTGAATATCACCATTGGAAAGTTATCGAACCTTGTATTAGAGCCTGATGAACGGGTGTCATGGGCTCTATCCCCGACCGAGTAATACCAAAGACTTTGAAAAAATGGGACCTTCTGCCTTCTTGTCAGGTGCTCGATTTCCAATAAAAATATTGGAGGGCAAATATTGGCCTATCGATTTGTAACAAATAATTTTGACAAATTGAAAAATGTATGATATGAAATGCAAATATGTGTTTTAAAAAGCAATGGAGAGCACCTTAATAACCGTTATAATTGGTTTAAATGCACGATTAAGATAAGATTTTTTCGACGCGCTTTGCGCGCAAAATTCTGTATTCTCATTTGGAATCTGGACATTCTGAATACTGTTTTTTTTTAAATACTTTTGCCCATCTTCCCCATCCGGAACATGGTTCGGTGTAGCTAACCTGGGTTAATAAGACTTCTTAATTATTATTATTGTTGTTGTTATCATTATTATTATTATTACCTGAAATATTAACTTCGCCGTCATCATTAATTGCCATTTTAAAGAAAACAATGACGAGAAAAGATTCAAGATTTTCAAGGATGACAAAAACATTTACTTTACGCAACTGCATGGGCTCCGATATCGACAAGGCTGCATGCGTAACATGTAATGAAAGTGTGGACATAGTTGACTATGTGGTTGGCGTGCCTGGGGATATAAAGCTAACTGCGCAAATAATATCGAGTCTGATTGCAAAACGTAACAAAGGAGGTGGTAAATAAATATATATGGGGATGAAATGGTTGCTAAAAACACGAATAAACAGGGGACAATAGTCACCTTGAATAACGACGAATTTAAACAATGGGTGTAAGTCTCAGATATCATTATACATGTTTGCTTACAACCTATCTGTAAAATAGCAAGCGCCGACACGTAACGCCTGTAAGCACAATATTGAGGTTGTCGAAATTATTTTGGTTTTTTATCCATACAAATTTGTATTACCTTTTTATTGGCGTTTGATACAATGCATTGAGCAAATTGAGTAAACATACATAAAAGAAGGAGTATACATTCAATTATAATGTCTGTAAGATTGTCATCACATAGAAAGAGAGAGAAAGCAATGGTAACTCACACGATTTAATTCTGCAACTTATACTGTAGAATTAGAGATAAAGTGCATCATTTTTTTTAATATACAACCATGACTTAGAAGATTAATTCTAATTTCCCCCCAAAACCCATCAGATCAGATGTACGCGTTGTGGACCTGTTCGAGGCATCTTTGTTGTACAAAAATATTTGTAAAAAATATTGAAAAATATGAAAACAACAATAAAGGCCTATATAAAAATTGAAATATGTAAGTTATTTTGTCTTGTTATTTATCCAACTTTGTTTTCCCTTATGCGTCCATATTCCCTAATCACAAATTGTGCGAACATTTTCGACAGACATATTTTTAAATTCAATCAGGGATGAAAAGGGAAACAGTATTCAGAAATTAAGCGATATATAAAAAGAAAACCCAATGCCCTTTTACATGAATTTCAGCTTTTCTGGAAGATTCTGACCAATTATTGGTTGATTTTGACCAGTTTTATCGGTCGTACACATATATTCAGCAACACATTGAATACTATCCTTTTTAAGAGATACAGTGTAATTATGTTTAACATCAGCATCATGTCATAACACCATTATTATAATCTAAATCATCATCATGATAAGAATCTTCAATATCACAACTACCACCTTCATCCCCTTCATCATTTTCACAACCATCATCATCATCATCATCATCATCGTCGTCGTCGTCTTCGTCTTCGTTTTCATCGTCGACGTCTCGATCTTTGATGACCTCATCATGTTAGAAATTATCGCTTCCTACCACTATCACTACCACCCTTACACATACACACACATACCACCAACATGCACATCCGCACCCTCCCCCACACACGCGCTATGAGAGCACACCCCCTCTCTTCCCTAACTAACTCTGTCTTCCAATTTCTACAATGTGGTCTCTCAGTAATTTTTGTCATTTAGTTTATCCCATCCTTTTGAAATCATTATCTGTGTTGAAAAAGCCTGTATTGTTCTTATCAACAAAAAGCTTTTATGGTTCATGTTATGTTCATAAGAATTTGCTTTGAATACACCTCAATTTGAAGTTATCAATGTTTTCCTTTATTTTTGTAATGATTGGATTTTAGTACATGCTTTCACATATTCTATTCGACTAAAAGAATATCTCGAAAAAATATATATGTTTTATTGGTTTATTTTCACCACCCCAAATTTTAAATTTAATGGTCCGTGTTTTCCATTGTTATAAATTGATATATTTTGTGCACACGTGCATTTCTTGAAAACATGCAGAAGACCAATCCTGTCACTTTGTTCATTCAAAGTTTAAGAGCCTTTCCATTCGTTCGCATTGAATATAAGCTCACACTGAATGCAAATATTGTTTATGTTTTTGATTTAATATCTCCTTAGCAACGAATAGCATACTTTCTCTATTGTGACGTGTCTTCCGGTGTGTGCTTGCAGCAGCGGAGACCGTACGTACCACCAGGCATTGCTTCCGCTCCCCTACAGCTAGGCTATATTAGCTTCGCCTTGGTACAAAGAGCAATCGACCACTGCCTGTCCTTTCCCGATAATTGTCGAAATACAAGATAAACAAATAATACTAATATGACTTTGACGCAAATGGTAATCAATTTTGAGTTCTTGTTATTACCATGGTGATCAATGTGATCAATACGCTCTGGATCTTCTCTTTAAAATGAGAGCAGGTGCGATGAGTAAATTGTACTTTATATTGCTCCCAGTATTGCACACCTCACATTAAAAAAAATCAACAAATTACCACATATAGGGATTTTCATTATGTTAATCATATTAAAAAAAGGTAAAATGTATCAAACGTTCTTTTTCGTATTCATGAGATAAAGAGAATATAAAAAGATATTAAGGGACAGTTCGTCATGATTTGCTCTTCAAGTTTGAATTGTTGAAATAGTAAATATTTCTTTGCTACATTAGGGGAATTTCTTTTTCAATAAAAAATCGATACATTTCACTTTTAAAGAAGGCTGTTTCTTAAATCTTGCAAAAGGATTAAGAAATATCCCCAAGTTGCTAAAATGTACAATATTTTGCTATAAGGTGCCCAAACTACCCCTAAGATTAATTTGCAACGACAATCTTGCAATGTTTCGATTTATACGCTTTATGAATGTTACTTACATGGCATTTCTTTTAATTAAATTGGTCAGAAAAATTCCCAATGAAATAAATATAGTCATATGTGACAAAACGAGCAGACACAATGCCGGTGATAGTGTGAGTAAATCACCTCACCAGACGAGTCATGCCACTAGATTAACTAAATTCTAGTAGAAAATATTCAGAATTCTTGTAAAATTTCGTTTCTATTAAAATTCTACAATTCTACAATCGTAATCTAAAATCCGATGATCAATAATTACAGAGGAAGCGTCGTGCTCTAGTGGTTATGACTCTCGTCTTTCAATCTGAGGGACGTTGGTTCGATTCCTAGCCATCTCGTGTTTTCCTTCAGCAAGCATTTACCATCATTGTGCTGCACTCAACCCAGGTGAGGTGAATGGGTACCCGGTAGGAAGAAACTCCTTGAATGCTTGAGCGCCTGCATGGTAGCCCAGCTAAAGCCGGGGTAATAGTAATAGCAGGGCTCGCTGGGAGAACAGTTTTCGGAACTGTAATGGCTACCCTGGGTAAACATACCGTTATTATTATTATCATTATCATTATTATTATCATCATTATTATTACAGTATAATTATGACATCATGTAAACGTTATAACCAAACCAAAAACAATGGTAAAAACGGTTTTCAATTTAATATTTATCTTCATTTCAGCTCAAGATTTTATCCAGTTTCTTATCAAACATTAGCTGCTTCTGGAGGAGTTTAGACACCCTATCAGGGAAATTCATTATCCATCGAACCAACAAGATTAAAAACAATTTATTACATTTGACTTGAGAGCTTCTAAAGCAACACATTCGTTTCAAGATAAGTCGAGGAGAAATGTAAGGCCAGATGACGAGATTTATCTTCATTTTCAAACACTCCGGCCCGTTTTCTGAACTCTACTTTAAAATTCCTTTATCATCAGGACGAAGCCCGCAACAAATTGATAAGTCAATAGATCGAAGTAAAATGAGATTTCACTCAAAATTGTATCATTCGTCGAATATACCGTGCAATGCAAGGGAGCATGGGATAATATTCCTCTTCCCTACACTTGCTCCCTCCCATTAAATGTGCCCTTGATGGGTTTCGTTTCTCAATTAAGTTCAAGTTCATTGATTATATGCAATATATCACCATGTACCGAATAGTATAGGCTGACCGTTAGTGGTCTCTTTTCTCATAAAAAGAAATTATGACAATTTAAAGCTTCCGCGCGATCCAAAATTCAAAGTTTGATCGAACTTTGAGAGAAAGCAGTCGCCTTTTCATTGTTATACACACAATCATTTTTTCATCTCCTCTCTTCATTTGGTTCCATCGTGTCTTCCTGTCATTCTTTTTTTTTGTTCCTAGAAAAGCATAATTATGTTGGAGTTGGTGCCCCCTTTTTTCAATAATGTAGCGCCGTGCCACTTCACTCCTGGAAGTAACCAATGTTAACAGGCTTTATGTTCAGTGTTATAATGCCTCCTGAACAGATGGTTTGAACATCGGCAACAAATTTAGCGAATTTTACAAGAACTTATGAAAATGTTTTTAAGTATGTTATGCTAAAATGTAATAATAATCACAGGAATACACGTACGAGGGGAATTATGGACCAACGTTTGATGCGATGTAATTAAACAATCGACTCCTATTAGAGAGACTGGGACTGCATGAGCTGACAGTTGTGCATTCTAGGATTGTGGCCGAGTGATTTTTTGCAAACTTTTGATAATTTTATTTTTGATAATGATAAAAAACCTTGCAGAAAAATATTATAAAAAACATTATATGGTGGGGTAGCTATCTTGGTTATAGCTCGCTATTCCAAAGTTCCATTAGCATAGCCGTACGCAGCGGGGAGGAGGGGGGGGGGGGGGCAGTTGCTCTCAGAAATTTTGGAAACTGACATTTTTTACTGAAAATTTTCAAAATATTCACCAAAAGAGTGCATGAAATCCTTCAATTTCACTTTCAAAAATGCAAAATCGTCCAAAAGACAAGCTCGGTCGCTTCGCTCCTTCGCTTTCGAGTTTCTTAAAGTTTTAGGCCTTCTTCACCCAGGAAAAAAAATGCGTACAGCCATGTAGTCTGGAGGTTCAAATATTCCAAAAGTTTGATATTCCGAAAGTTCGTTATTCAGGAGGTTCGATAATCAGAAAATGAAGTGACGTTCCATAGGGGGATTCAGGGGGCGAAGCGGCCACGCCCCCCATTGGCGGCGCAAAAAAAAGATACAAAGGAAGGAAAAAAGGAGAAAGCTATTGATAGGAAGAAGAAGAAAAAAAAACCCGAATGAAATAAGGGGGATTAACAACGTTCAACTCATTAGGTAAAGGAATATAATACATTTTCATTTCGCGATCGCATCAGCTTTGTACTTAAATACTTATCACTCGCTTCGATCGTCTAAGTGCATACCTATCCCTATGATTGTTTTAAAAAGTGTCCAGTTTTTATGTTGGAACCCCCCCCCCAAAAAAAAAAAAAAAAAGAATTAGTAGAATAGTGAGATAACTGTCCTATTCATGGTTACAAAAAAGTGCTAAGAATCAGCAGTTTTCAGGTCAGAATAACGAATATTTTCAGCTCGCGCTTTCCATTCGAATTAATGGTTTATTGAAAGACGCATTTTCTTGTTCAACTGTTCAATTTATTTTCAGGTCTAAATCCATGATATATATAACAAAACAGCTCGCACTTCGTGCTCGCATTTCTTATTTCTAAAGGCCTTATTAGATACCTTTTTTTAAATAAGGCTAAGATGTTCTACCAAAATCATCAGTCTTTAGTAAGGACTATCCCCTAGAAAAATAAAATAAATATCAGCTTTTAGCGGCCAATCGAGGAAAATGTTGATGAAATTATTTTCCGCTCTCCTCCCCCTATTGTCTTGGCGAAAGCTGGATCCGCTCCTGATGACATTTGCATGGGTATTATTATTGTTTTTTCGTGCTAACGAATCTTAATTCATTTTTGGACTATCATACCTTCGGAATATCAACAGAACAAAGTAACCATGTGAACGTGTGAGTGATCACCTCGTCAACCATCAGGTATCATATTCGCATTCGTATAACAGACTATCGAGACACATAGCTCCATGGTCATATTTTCTTACAGTTACCTTTTGAGACTTTTCAGCAGTAGATTTGTTTCCTCCCTCACCCCTTTGCTTTAAAAAACGATCCATTTTGATGAAAGCATGTTTCGGGAAATTTGAACATAAAGGTCCGGTAAGGTTCACGTCAAAGTTAGATCGAAAACATCAGACAATGTGCACTTACACGTAGACCGATCGAACATAACATTTTCGGACAGGTCTGTGAAATTTAGCATAGTTTTTCTCCTATTTGTTTCTTCTCCGGGAGCTTCTCGCGGCCCACCGGTTGAGCAGCTCTGCATTAAATCATCGAACATCAAACAGGGTAGCAGGAAATTCAATTTTTAACGCCTTTTTGGTCTGACGCGACCGGGGCTTGAACATCTGACCACCCAATTGTGAGACGGACGCTCTGTACCAACTGAGCCAACGCACCGGTTGCATTAATTTCATGACTTCAACAACATGCATTGTATCAACCTATCTGATATAAAAAAAGAATATGTTTTTATTTGGATCTAATGACTCACAAATTATCAAAATGCACAAAAATAAAACAATGTAATTAAAGAAATCAATGGTCTATATAATATATACCGCCTTAAAGAAATCTGGCAACTTAATTTAAGATGTTGTTTTATCAACCAACATCATTCGATTCCTTGATGAATCTATAAAAAAAAATAGCTTCGAATATTATTAAATGGCATAGCAAGATGACCTAGATCGATTAAAATTCTCGAGCAACAATTATAATACATTACGAATAAAAATTAACTCACTTACGATCGTGTGTAACTCCACAGTTATTGCAGAACGAGGTTCATTTATCACGGAGCAAATGTAAATCCGAGAAGGTGTATAAATGCAGACATATGCCCGGCTCGAGTGAAAGCAAAAGTAGTCGGGAGATGGACACTTATTAAAAATCCATTATTTGTCATCAAGCCATGACGTAACAGATTATCTGTCCAACCAAATGAGCTTATATAGAGACCTGTTACACTTACCCGATTCCATACCGCTTGCAGGTTTAGGCATTATTATTTGCATATCGCATAATGTGCATGAGGGGGTTCGATCAATATGAAGAATATTTATCTACCAATATGAATTTGTTTACTGTCTACTGGGAGTTGGGAGGAGAAACTCCCTGGTGTCCGACAAAATATGGTCGCGCGTAACATTATGTTAATCGGAAAGCGCTTATCAGATTTTTTTTTAAAAAGAGTTTTTGACCATGGCCCAAGGAAGAGGGGGTGCTGGGGTGGAACGTGAAAATGTTTTTTTTTTAATCATTTTTTTTTTGCTTGTCGAAATTCTTCGACCAAAATCATCTTCATTTTGGAGGGAAAACTTTTTTATCCAAAGTCGTCCCAAGGTCCCTGCTTTTGACATGTATTGTTCTTTCTTGGAAAGGGGACGACTTTTTCAGGAGAAGTTTTTTGGTTATAAATGATTTCTGGATTAAATAGGGCTGAATTATTGATATAGATAGTAGGCATGAATGGGGATCTCGTATAAAACGTTGGGAGATTGACAAAATCAGATGCGTCATTTCACCCAGTAAATCTGGGCAAAAATTATTCGTTAGTAGAAAAAATGTATTTTAAGACAGATATAATTTTCTGTAGTGATTTTGATTAAGAAATGATAACATATTCCTGGAAAATGGGAATCCATCAAAACGAAAAATTCCTTGAATAATGCATGTAATGAATTATTAATAATCAAGGAAAAAATAACGAACTTAACAGTATTCCCCAGTATTAGTCAATCCATTAAAGACTTGGAAATGTTAGTTTGCATAATCATATTTGTGTATATAATATCTTTATAATTGCCTTTCATAATCATCATAGCCTCTGAAATATCAATACACATCCTTTTATGATTTTGACAGCAAAATATCCCTCGGAGGACGACTTACTTAAACGAAAATGAGTAAAACTTGAACTGAAAAAATAATTACCTGGAATTTTAGTATGGGTTATTGTGATATGCACATGAGTTAACTACAGTCATTCATTTATTTCTGTATGAATACATTATGATATTCTGAAATGTATTTTTTCCCACGGATATCTGCATTTATTGCAGATATGCAATAATGTCCATTATATCAAGTAATGATAATAATGGTGATTTTGTGTGCTCCAAGGGGGGTCAAATCACTATTATCAATAGCGTATCCAGCATCAACTATGACAAAGAAATGCATAGGCCCACGCAGAAGCATATTGTCCCCAGACAAATGGGCCCATGTAATGCTTGGTAGGATATGATGCTGGATACGCACCTGATAATAATTGTTATTGGAACATAAAAAAATAGAGAGACGATTCAAGGGAAATGTAAAGAAAAGAAAATTGAACTACGAAAACAAAGTTCCATTCAAAACAATCGACGTAAATTTGCAATATTTTGGTAGCCGTGCAATCAGAAACTGCAAAATAAAAGGGTATTTATCATACATGTCGTACATCGTAAAAATACAATTGCCTGGGGCGTTGCTCGCTTACGCCACGACTTCTAATTGTTTCTGTTTTTATATGATAAATTAATATAATGAAATGAATGGTGGAATAATGCATTACATCATTGGTTAGCTCGTTTGGACAACAACACCGTCCACATTATTGGATTTGAATTTCTAAATTTCATAAGCCTGCTACCTTGCAATATTTCATCCTAATTAGATTACTTTTAATTCGATGGGAGT
Organism: Lytechinus pictus; assembly: GCF_037042905.1. Taxonomy (NCBI): domain Eukaryota; kingdom Metazoa; phylum Echinodermata; class Echinoidea; order Temnopleuroida; family Toxopneustidae; genus Lytechinus; species Lytechinus pictus. The sequence continues at coordinate 22,342,144 of NC_087249.1, forward strand.
TTATACCAACCATCTGATTTATCACAAACAATATTGGATAAGGTTACGTTATATATCCTGATTAATAGATAGTATGAAAAAAAATTATACCAAAAGGAGATTATATTTTCAGCTGTTTGTTTCACCTGTGCCATAATTTCTCTTTCAATTTTACTAAACTGTATAGATTATAACTTCTAAGTAAAGCTGCTTGATTTATTGTGCATTGATATGCAATCGATAATTTTTTTCCTTTACATCTTCAAATACTACTCTGGCTTCGCCATGTTTCCATGATTATGATATTCATAGGATTTTCCAAAAAACATCATGTCATGTAAATATGTAAAGACAATTTCGTTGAATAAAAATGATAAGTTTTCTGCTCTATATTGTCTTGTGTGCTTCATGATATATTGGATACCAAACTTTTATTCAAGTCGATTTTTGTATCCACATTGCATTATGAACTGCACTGTTGTAGTTATTCTACATGTATTGCTTTAACAGTGGTTAGAATGGGCAGATTATCATGGTTAATAGTTCAAAATCCCGAACCACTTATAACATAAATAAGCATTACAAACATGACAAAATTATTCAAATATGACTATGTGCATTAAGGCCTACTTATCCGTCCCGACTTAGAAAATATTTCATTCGCTTACAAAGGATTGCTAATCGGACCAATTTGAATATGACATGAAAACGACTTCTAAGAAAATATTGTTTCATGCATGATCATCCCTCTATAATAGATTTTTAATTATCCTTGTCAGATCGTAATGTAATGATCTCACAAGAGCATAAACTGAATATTGGCAAGCAACAACTGCTTACCTTGTGTAACAGCAACGATGCCCTGTTTACACTAACCCGTCCAGTCAGTAGACAAACGGTAAAGGCCAATCAAGATCGTTGTTTCATGAACATATTTTTCACATACCCCCTGTAAACCAATCAGGTTTATTGTTTGATGCTTTCAATAACTGATTGTAAATCTGTGCATCGTGGGGGTCCTTGCAGGTTACGCAATGTAGGTCAGCATCTAATCGTCCTTTCACCTGCGCTCAATCTCAGACCGGACAGCGTCGCCTGTTGCCACGGTGATGGTCATTATATTTGTTTAGCAAGGTTTCGTGCCACCAAATGGCAGGAACATATTGTTATACGAGAGGGGTTTCGGGGAGAAATACAATAAAGCATTATGATGTGTATATCACGTTCGTAAAGTAACCATAATATGCTGTCGATAGCGCGTTATCTTTGTTAAATCACCATCCAGTATTCATCAATGTAATTTGTCAAGTCACTAATATACTTTGATCAATCAGGTTTGAATTGATTAAAAATGATTTTGATTGAAACTTTGCAAGTACAGTAATTGGTCACCATGCCTCGCCAGGGTAATATTTAACCGGGGGCTCCTACCCCTTAGAAATTGGGAAGGGGGTACAAAAGTAAGAGAGAGAGAGTGTGATGAAGAAGAAGGAGAAAAAGAAGAAGATGGATGAGAAGAAGAAGAAGAGGAGGAGGAGGAGCTAGGAGGGAAGAGTGTGTGCGTATGTGTGAGTGAAAGAGAGAGAGAGGGGGGAGGGGGAAGAGAGAGAGAGAGAGAGGGGGCAAAGATGAGAAAGGGAGAGCTGAAAGAAAGAATGCACACAGGGAAATAATCTAAAAGCCCCACCCCCCCCTCCAAAAAAAAAAAAAAGTTCCTCGCACGTAATACAACCAAGAAAACTTCAGTGAACCAGAAATATACTTACAGGGTCATTCTCAGAAAAATGCACCAATTGATGAAAGAGAAAATCGTAAAAATGAAGTCTACAGAATGGGTTGAAAGATGCATATTGTGAAAGCACTATGTATGAGAAAGTGGCAACAGAAAAGGGGCAAGTCGCTGTTGCGTCAATTTGAAGTACTGACCGGATTAACTGAAGCACTTTATATCAATGTTACGGAGGTTAATCGTTAGCATTGCCCAATTATGTCACTCAATTATATCACTTTTGATATGATTGAAATAGAAATGCACACAATTCAATATAAGTGTGGTATCAACAATTTCATTATACTGAAGCAAAAATGTTTGCAAGATAGAAAAAAATATTCAATATTGTTTTTCAGAAGCAGGATTTTACCAAATAACATAACAAAAAACAAACATAAAAATCATTGCACATCTTTCGTTCAGTTTAATGTTCATAATTTGAATGAGGCAACCTTAAAATAACTTTTCATCCAGAACCTGGGATCCTAAGCTATGCATGACCAATTCTGGGAATCCAAAGATAGTTTACCATCAAATCCTCTCAATGGCATTTACCATTGTCAATCTTCGTTACGGAAGTTAAATCAAGTTACAAATTGCAATACTTACTTTGTTAGCTTAGGAACATCCATATTTAGGTATTCGTATAACATTTTTTTTTTATTTGTTAAAGATGAATGTGGAACACATTGCTTAATTTTGCCACCCCCCATAAAAAATGTTAAAAACAGAACAACAAACGGGCAACTGTCATATTTGTTGTCGTTCTTGTTCATAGTTGCAATGAGAAAACCGAATAACCGGGCCACAGAATTTTAGTTCATCTTAAAAGTTTCTGGCCCTAAGTAATCCAAAGCAAGATCCTAAGCAATGCATGGCCAATTCTGGGAATCCCAAATACTTTACCATCAAATCCTCGAGTGGCATTTAACATTGTCAATCTTTGTTACGGATGTTAAATCAAGTTACAAATTGCAATATTTATTTTGTTAGCTTAGGAAAATCCATATTTAGGTATTCGTATAACATTTTTTTATTTATTAAAAATAAATGTGGAACGCATAGCTTAATTCTGCCGCCCCCCAAAAAAATGTTAAAAACAGAACAGGAAACAGACAACTGTACTTTTCGTTGTCGTTGTTGTTCACAGTTGGAATGAGAAAACCGAAAAACCGGGCCACAGAATTGTAGTTCATCTTAAAAGTTTATGGCAATAAACAAAATATAACAATCGCAGGCCCGTAAGCAAGATGAGTTCTCTGGGTTACGAGGAATCCAGCCGCTTGCCAATAGCCAAAAAGATAGAGAGAAAAAAGCATAAAAAACGTTAAAAAAAGCAAAAAGGACATGGGGAAATGAATAATAAAAAAGGAAGGTGAATGAAACAAGAGGCTAAAAAATCATGTTAGTAAGTTAATATACTCAAATTATTAATGGAATCTATCTAATCGCGATATTTTTTTTCATTATTTTGTTTTATCGAGATACGCAATTACGCATCCTGTTCGTGATTAAAAAAAATGAAAAATAGCCAAAATGTTTGATTATCGAAATACGTATTTCATTCCTAAATTCCAACAAACCGTGAGTGTTTGAAAAGTCCCTTTCCATGTTTTCATGTCAGTAGGCCTATATCAATTATTTCAGCGCTTTTCATGCGCATTAAAGGGTTCATCCAGGCTGAAAAAATATGATCTGAACAGATAATAATCAGACAAACAAAATACTGCAAATATGATCAAAATCGAACAAGGAATAACGAAGTTATGCCATTTTAAAGATTTGCATTATTTTAGTGAAACAGTTTAGTCTATGCATATCTTCATGAATATTAAAAGAGTTCATTGATGGTGTACATACAGTACATGTAATCCCCACTTGTTCTTTTGTATTTTATTGCATGAAATTATTTTTTATTCAATTAATATCCTCTTTATTTGAAAGCGTGCTTAAAATGTCTGGTTTTCGTATTGGAATGACACATATTTTCAGCTCGCGCTTCGCACTCGCTGCGCATCATTTCCTTAGCAAGACATCCACCTTTTTTATGATTACAAAAAGTTAATAGAATGTCCCGTTTTGGGGTCTAAACCTCAAAAAGCGCACGTTTTACATTTGCAATAATTGTTTATTAGATATATATCTTGTTCTCAAATTAAAACGTCCATAAATTATTTTTTTAAGATCAAAATATAAAAAATTTCAGCCGCATCAATTAAGATACCCATCCTTGTAATTGGTACAAAGAGTGTTTAGAATGTCAAGCTTTCAGTCAGAATACGAAAAAAAAAATCAGCATTAATAGTTTATTCAGATAAACTATTGATAGTTTATTCAGATAACATCCTGATATAAAAAAAAAATGCTTAGAATGTCAAGTTGTCAGGTTAGACTATACAAAAGTTTTAGCTCGCGCTTCGCGCTGACATTTTTGATTGGTGATATATTAATCCTCCTGATGAGTAATTGCAAATAGTTTTCTTTCTCTTTCCTTGTCTATGAAAGCTAAATTGTTTCTCCTTCTTCCCTTGCCACCGTTTCTGCCGACTTCAGCATTAGACAAAGCCATGGCACCTGTTCTGGAACTAGATTCGTACTATCAATCTCAGCAAAGTACAGCAGAGAAGTGTATTAACTTCCGTAACAATTACTGAAAGAACTTATATAGCAAAGGAAATTAGAAATTTTAAGTTCTAAAGAAGATGCCAATATTCAAAATTTGTAGTATGAATTATTTCAATTTCCAAAAGCATTAACTATCGTATATAATTATCGGGAAATTGTTTTTGTTGGCAATTTTCCCTCTTTTCAAAGTGATGTTGAAAAAAAGTTGTGTAATAATAATTTGACAAGGATGAATAGCTATGATTGTTATGGGTACCTATTGGTGGAGGGTACCTTATATGATTTATATCTGTATGATCCAGAGTGATTCAGTAAAGCACAAATTTGTAGCATATAAGAAAAAATGTTACGGAAGTTAATGCGTTACGGAGGTTAATGTTTTTATGCATTATGGTCCAACGTGGTTCTTATTTAGCAGCCCTACCTTTGAAAACTTTATTTATTATGAAAGGTGTCTCTTATCCTATACTGTATAATACTGAATCCTTAACAAAACTGCCAAAGTGCATATTTTCCTAAGGTGCGTTACGGATGTTAAAGCTGTTTAGTCATACATTTCATTTTTTAAGAATAGTCCTTCATTTCCGTGTAATACAGGAAACACATATGATAATTCCCTATCAACTATTTATTAGTGGATATCACTCTACTTGCAGACACATTATCATATTATATCAGTCAGTTTGAAAGGGAGAAAAAACTTGTGGCAGTATTCGTTACGGAGGTTAAAATGAATTTGGGACAAAGTTAAAAGTGAAAATAATCACAAAGTGATCATCAAATACTAGTACTTGTAATTTATAAATAACTTGCGGAACATCCACTGTTGTGCGTATTTTGTGTTAGCATGACCTTGATGATTTGGTGTATATTATCAGTATTTTCAAGATGTCGTTCTTAGTTAATTTGATTTATTGATATTTGATTATACGTCAAACGAGTGCCCGTCTGCGTTTTGTTTGCTGCTAAGTTTGTTAATGTTTCGTTTTACATTCAAATCCTTATGTGAATCTTAATGCCGTAACATTCTGTACATACGTTATGCATTTTGTAAATATGTTTATTGTTATTCAGAGCCCCATGGAAGACCACTACTTATTGGTGAATGGGCTAATCTGTCAAAATATCAGAAATAAATAAATAAATATGTCAGACGTTTACACCAAGCTGCCCTCACCAGACATTAATGTAGGTAAGAAATACAGACTACTTATAGAAGAGAATGATATTAAAATCTAAAACTGACCAGAGACAGTGTCGATTTTAACAAAAAGCGAAAATAAAAGGCTTTTGTAATAAAATTAGAGCTTTACTAGTCACTGGTCGCATATGGTTTGTGGAGCTAGTCTATTAATGTCATTGTCTTGATGGTATTTTTATAGAAAATGTTCAAGGTTGTGAAGCTAGCGGCCATAAGATAGTCGAGACACGTTTTTTGTGAATTGTAACATTTTTTTTAGAATGACCCTACAACGGAGGTCAGACAAGAAGCCATATATTTACTAAAACGGGCTGACATGATCGTACTTTTTTTAAACCTGGGATTGTGTATTATCAAGGCTTCATATCACTTAACATTAATTTATTCCTTCGACTGTAAGCATTATTACAAAAATAAAGGCTACAAACCACTACCATCATTGTGACATGACACTGACAAATCATCTATATTAGGAAATGAATATCCACATATTCTTTCCCTAACTCCACCAATGACATCAGGGGGAAAATACTTCTAATCAAACCCCTCAACCTATTGATTACATTCTATCAATACTGTTTGATTGATGCGATTTTCTTTCATTTTGAAGCTAGTTTGCATACTTATTGAATATTACAGCTTTGGGAGAGTGTATTTTTGTTTAATTTTATTTGTTGGCAAGGAAATAATGAATATGTGCAGGAGTCCTCAACATTTTCCCCATTTTTTGACTGATGGGGGATTATAAGGGTGTTAGAAGAGAACGCGAAAGAGAGGTAAAAATGATGAGAGTGATGGGAGAAGAATAGAGAGAGAAAGAGAAAGAGAGGGATAGATAGAAGAGGAGAGAGAGAGAAGAGGCAAGGACATGGGAAGCTGGAAGAGTTTAATTTTTTTTATAATGTTATAATAATTGTAGAATGTTCGGAAGGCGAATATTCCAAGTTATTTTGATACTTCGTGATTACAGAAATTACAAGATTGAATTTCATAATCAGTTTTCTCTACTTATTTTCATTTACCACTAACAGAATGAAATAAATCAATTGAAATTATAATACATCCGCAGTTGCATAGTTGAGAGCCCTATAACTTCGTTGGTATATAAAACAGGTAAATGTTAATAGTTGTTGTCATGGACGATAAATAAACAAAATTCACCTTTATTTATATTCCATCAAAGCTATATAACATAATGTTGACACTACATCCAGGATGTGAGTGGTGAAATCTGTAGCCAATACGACAAAGAAACCACCTGTTTTCCGTTTTTACTGGGCTCACAGAACACTTTGAATTAAACATTTATGATAATCAAATTCTCTTGACCGCCAACATACCCTTGACTCCAAGTGGAGGAGGATCCAGGACTTTAGCAAAGAGGGGAACCAAAATATTAGAGTTTGCTCAGAAGGAAAGCAATAGAGACAAAGGAGTTTGTCATTGAAAAAGCAAAATATTCCCTAAAAATTATGACAAGACAAAAATAAAATGTCACATTCCAAATTCTCATTAAAAAGGTCTCACAAGCAAAATCAACACTTTTAAATAGAGGACATGGTACTTTGAACAAAATGGAAGGGGTGATTAATGCGGATTTAGGACTTTAAGGGGGGGGCAGATTCCTCCTGTGTAAATCGATCAGCATCTGACAAAACTAGTCGATAGTATATTTAGCTTTCTGCAATTGGCATGATTGGAAAGGGTCATAGAGATGGAAACAAACTAATGCGAATTGATACAAGGGAATGCTTAAACATCAAATCCATACTGATGAGATAAATGATTATCATCCAAGCTATCTTTAGCATGGACGTCGGTCGGTTGACGGAGAGCGAGGTGACCTTAGAGTGTCTTCATTTTGCAAAAAATTTCTTCAATGAATTCGGGTTATTTGACCAATTAAACAAAATGGTAAACTCGGTTCCACTTAACATCAAAACCTAATTTATAGTCAGATCGTCGTTTTGTTAAAGTTTTAGTGTTTGGTTAAGGACGTTCCACAGTTAAAGTGAAATCCATGTCATTTTCACCAAACTTTGCACATAGATACTTTAGAACCTTAATATTCGAAATATGCAAAAATTAACATAGGTCCATGTGCTTGATTTTTTGCTATAGAGCTTCAAAGTTCACCCAAATTGATGTTCTTAAGAATTGCGCATTCAAAAGAATTTGGTATTTTTAGACCTCGCAAGATTACTACAATGAATTTAAACCTCTATTACTCAGTCAAAATACATGAAAAAGTCATCAAATTTCGCAAGAGAGTTAATAATTGTATCGTTAGAATGGAAAATCTATTTATAGTGCTATTTGTTTGCAATTTTAAGTCTAACAGCACTGTCAGTTCTTAAAAATGGCGTAAAAGATAACAAAAACCCAATCTCAAAAATGTGAAATATCAATAACAAACTACAAAAGTACAATAAATGCTGCACTTTATTCAAAATCCATGTCATTTTCACCAAAATTTGCAAAGTTGTAGAGGAAGGTATACTTAAGAGGTACAAACATTAAAAAATAGGGGTTCATGTGCTTGTTTTCAAACTATCAGCATATTATTAGAGCAAATGTGCTTTTTAAAACACCAAAAATGCGCCGAATGCTTTGTATCTATGTGAAGAAAAAATCAAAACCACTCTACCATTTATTCAAACTCGGGGACATATTCGTGATTCTTGGCAGCACTGCAGAGTAAAGTATTTTGAAATTGTAGAGATATTTTTAAAAATGGTCCATGGAATAATTCTATTTTCTTAGCTTCATAAAATAACGCATCGGATCTGCAGTTAGAGTGCAGATGATGAGAAAATTCAGCTCATTCTCACAGCTAATTAATCACTTGTTCATCCATTGTGACGTCAGCGCGCAGAGTTTAAAATATTAAGATATTTTTTTCAATTTGTATTGTTTTTTACAGAAAAAACGTAGTCTGAAAAGCCAAGTTAAAATGGAGTTATATAAGCTATAGATAATTTCACAATGTACTTCTCCTTACAATATTTTTGAATGGTCATGCATCTGACCTGGAAGAGCCGTGGTTTAGTGGTTCAGACTCTCGCCTTGTAAACAGAGGGCCGTGTGTTCGAATCCCACCGCGGTCTAGCGTCCTTTGGCAAGGCGTTAATCCACACTTTGCCACTTTCGACCCAGGTGCTAAATGGGTACCCGGTAGGATGCGAAAGATATTGTATGTGTGATTTTGCCAGCGCCATAATGAGGCTGCGATGAATGCAAGGAATGCTCCCCAGGGAGTGGAAATTGTGCACTTTTCGTGCGGGATTGAAATGAATCTAATGACCGGGGTAATAATATGCTATAACGCGTTTTGAGCCATTCTGGGAAAAGCGCTCTATAAAAATGGGCTATTATTATTATGGTAGTCGGCATTTTATTAACTGGAATGAGAATAATTACTCCCAATGCCATTTCGAATTTACATTTTACAAGTATGAATGAATGTCCATGCCTTAACACACGATCTCCCAGTCTTCTAATTAAATAAACCTGATATCTCATGCATTAATGTCAAATCTTGATAAATTGTAATAATGAAAACATGTTGACTGACACTGACCATTCATCATGTTCAGTATATATCAGGTTCGTGTTTTGTGGTGCCAAGCTGCCGCGATTACCTTTTTTAAAGGGGAATCCAACCCAAATAAAAACTTGTTTTTATAAGGAAAAGAAAAATCAGACAAGTTGATAGGTAAAAGTTTGAACAATATTGGACAAACAACAAAAAAGTTATGAATTTTTAAAAGTTGTAAATATTGGTAATCACTATACCCATGGAGACTTCGAATTGGCCGCATATGGGATGTCATAGTGATGTAAGGCAAGGACTACTCTTCCATGTACTTCAATACATATTATGGCTAAAATGTCATTTTTCCCAAAAGTTTTATTTCAAATGATATTTTTCTTTCATGAGGACATAAAACAATATACTACCTGGGTTATATTTAGATTACTGCCCCAGGGGAATGGGTACTTAGGAGAAAACCACAAATCCCTGATAATAAAGTATGGCCTATGGGAAAGTTGTCCTTGCCCCTTGTCATAATTTACTTACCTAGTTGCCAATTTGAAATCTACATAGTATTAGTGATCTCAATTTTTAAGCAGCCATAACTTTCTTATTGCTTGTCCGATTTCTTTCAAACTTTCACCATTCTGTTTGATTTATTTTTCTCCTTCCCAACAAAACATTTAATGGCCAAGGCTGGATTCCCCTTTAACTATTGACAGCATACATTAAAGACGAAGACGAGGTATAAATAACATGAGTAGACTTCACTCAATAATTAGTTCATCCGAATCGATGAGTTATTGATGTGCGTATATGCCGTACGCATGGCGCAGTCTTAATTATGAATTTGAAGATGAAGTCAAATACCATAAACCAATTTACAATTAGCATCCTTGAACCTTTCTTGACAATTATGAAAACAAGTATACTGTATGCAGGCCTTGACATTGAAGCCTATGAACTTGTTTTAGTCGAGTTCATACAATTTAAAAGCTAGAAGGCCGACCCCCGTCACACGCACCTCCCCCTCTCTCCGTCTTGATGTATCCCTCATGCTATATATCTCTTTCTCTCCACCCCTCTCCATCCCTCCCTCCACCCCTCCTTCTTTTCAACTCTCTCTCTTATCGACATCTCTCTTTGACATCTCCCTACAACGTCAAAGGGACAACAACCCGAGTTTGATTCATTACCAGCTGCGACTTATGAAATGATGAGAGTTGCCGAGTTGAGGTTTTAAGTGATTATGTTAATGAGAGGTGTTGAGTTGAGGTATTTAAGTGAGATGATAAGAGTTGAGGTATTTAGATAAAACGTTAGTACATGGTGAAGAGTTGGGGTATTCAAGTAAGATGATAAGAGTTGAGTTCTTTCAATGACACGTTGATACGAGGTGCCGGGTTGAAATATTTAAGTGAGATGATAAGAGTTAAATTTCACAATGACACGTAAATACAAGTTGCCTGGTTGAGATATTTAAGTGAGATGATAAGAGTTGAGTTCTTTCAGTGACACCTTAATACGAGGTGCCGGGTTGAAATATTTAAGTGAGATGATAAGAGTTGAGTTTGTACAATGACACGTAAATACGAGTTGCCTGGTTGAGATATTTAAGTGAGATGATAAGAGTTGAGTTCTTTCAATGACACGTTGATACGAGGTGTCGAGTTGAGATATTTAAGTGAGATGATGAGAGTTGAGTTTTTACAACGACACGTTAATACGAGGTGTATGGTTGAAATATTTAAGTGAGATGATAAGAGTTGAGTTCTTTCAATGACACGTTAATACGAGGTGCCGGGTTGAAATATTTAAGTAAGATGATAAGAGTAATGAGTTCTTTCAACGACAGGTTGATACGAGGTGTCGAGTTGTGAGATGATAGGCATAGGAGTTGAGTTCTTACAATGACACGTTAATACGAGGTGCCGGGTTGAAATATTTAAGTGAGATGATAAGAGTTGAGTTCTTCTAATGACACGTTAATACGAGGTGCTGACTTGGGTCATTTAAGTGAGATGATGAGAGTTGAGTTCATTCAATGACACGTTAATACGAGGTGCCGGGTTGAGATATTTAAGTGAGATAATAAGAGTTGAGGTCTTTCAACGACACGTTAATACGAGGTGCCGAGTTGAGTTGAGGGTGAGATGTAATGAGTTGGGCTGTCAAAATGAAATGACGGTAAGAGGTGCCGAGTTGAAGGTTAGGCGCGTAAAAGATCAATTTAAGAAAAAGAAACAAACAATCATCAGTCATTATTTCATATCAGCGTCTTTAATATACAAAATTTTTAAACCTTTGAAATAAAAATATATATCAGCTTAATAATTACTGTATTTGTTTTTCCAAAAAAAGAAGAAATTTCAGAACCATAATTACATTGCACCAAAGCATAGAAGAATATACAGGCTGAGTAATGAATAGATTTATAAAGATATATTGACAATAACATTGATTTTTGTTTCAATTACGACGAGACAATTGATCTGGAAAAAGTACAATGCTAATATGTAGCTACCGCTACCTTCACAGTGATACAGTGATTAATTACTTTTCCCGCGAATAAATTTTGACAAAATCTATTGCAATTCTTTCTCTCGAAAAGGAGCATATATATATATATATATATGCCTATACATACATATATATATATTACATACCGCGTGTTGAACATAGATGAGATAAAAGAGGCAAAGTGGTAATGCATTGTACTTAGTTCCAACAGAGTTTATTTTGAAGTCCAAATTTTCGACGTAAAACACACATCTTCTTCAGGGATACAATAAAGCTCACAGTGACAAGAATTGAAATAATAACATAATCATGAATGTTATTATTTCAATTCTTGTCACTGTGAGCTTTATTGTATCCCTGAAGAAGACGTGTGTTTTACGTCGAAAATTTGGACTTCAAAATAAACTCTGTTGGAACTAAGTACAATGCATTACCACTTTGCCTCTTTTATATATACACTGCAAAACTCCGGTGTTGATTTAACACCAGCCTGGAATCTATATATGTCCACACCAGATAAGTGTTAAACAACACCAGTTTCGTTTTGGTCTAACACCAGAAAGGTGTTTATACAACACCAATTAGTATTAAAACAGCATCGGTTTGATTCCAAACTGGTTTTGTTTCAATACTTCTTTGGTGTGGACATATATAGATTCCGGGCTGGTGTTAAATCAACACCGAAGTTTTTGCAGTGTATATACCTGGTCTAAAAAGTGCATTGTTGGTTTTCAACAACTTTTTCTTCATATTTTATTTAACTTCATTAGATTTAATAAGTTTGTTATTATCCTCTTTATTTTATTGGCAAATTTATAAAATTTCCATGTACCGTTCCGCCTTTCCTGGGGCGCTCGAGTGTATGGAAATACACGTCAGGGTGAACGTAATAATATACATCTTACCACGATAAGCGGATATGATGGGGTTCGTCCGAACACATTATTCATGCTCATTCTCCGCTCATCGGGGAGTATTTTGGTCGGTGGCAATATTGTACCTTCAATTCATGGTAAGCTATCTACAGCGACATTTTGCAACAATAACATACAGTATATACAACATATCAGCCTGGATGTAGTCTATATTCTTAGCGGAAGCTGCGGTTCTATCGTTGTTATCACGCCGAACGTAAACGATGCGGCAAGACAACAAACAGTATAGGTGGCTGCTCGACCGTAGTAATCTTGCCGCGTCAGATCCATCGCTTACGTTCCTCGTAATACCTAGATCCCTCTGACTGTCGTGCGATCTTTTAAGAGCGCCACGATCAGCTTTTCGTAATTGATCGCGATTTTTTTGTCAATTCAAAAACGAATGCCACAGCTGATTTGATATGACCTGATACGATCGCTACGATTACTCTACGGTTAAGGTCTCAATCGTGACGTAAATCTTGAGAGTGGGAACTAAGTATTACAGATAGAGCAACGAAAGTGAAGCCTTAAGTCCGTCTCACACTTTGCGATCCGATGCGACACGATTTTTCAAGAAATCTCATTTTGCATTAAATATGAAAGTTCCAAGAAGTAGTGTGGCAAGATCCTGTGGTCCGAGTAAAGTCCAAATCGGCTTCAAGTCGCAGCCGATGATGACGTCATTACAATTTGGATTTTTTTTTTTGTTTTTGTTTTAATTCATTCAGGGAGGCTCGAACTGGACTGATTTTTTTTATTTCAGTTGGCCTACCACTATTCTGAACTCTGATCCGTAAGATCTTATTAGTTGGAATGTCCATATCAAGTGTTATCACAATTTCTTTGAAATTCGGATCGCAATGAATCGCATAGTTTGAGTCGGGCTTTAGTGGCTAACGTGGATGGAGGGCGGCAAGCGTACACATGATATTCGAATAGACGCTGGAACCACGACGGTGGGATTCGTAACGTAAAAATACTTGTAAACACTACAAGCTATACCAACATTTAATAATCCTTAGGGTTCGATCGTTTCAATATGTTGGTCAATTCCTACGGAAGAAAAAAAATCACAAGACCATCTGTAATATTTCCCCTCTTAGCCAGTTCAAATTCTCACTCAACACCCGTGGCTATGTCGACAGGGTTTCATGTAAATGTAATTCTCACTTTCTCTTCATTACGTTTATGTGTTTCTATTTGATTTATGGGTACCTACTCATTATTAATACCGGCTCATAAGAAAGATACAACTACCGAAATTTACAAACTAAGAGGCAGTTGATATCTACAAACATGCAAAAGTACAAATTAACGATATAACAAGATACACAATAACAATAGAGTCAATTCTCCTGAGGACGACAAGAACACACTTGTCGAAACGTCGAGATAGGGTGGTCCTTTTCAGGACCAACATCTGCCCAAGAAAGATACATGGTGTACCGTGAAACCTACTACACTAATAGAGTCAACCCATCACCGAATACATGGAATACCCTTTAACTCTTTGCACGAAATATCATATAACTGTCATTGTCATAGCAAAAAACAAAACAAAAAACCCCAGCAAATTATTGAAATGATAACACAGATCGTCAAAAATGTATCATATTGTGCATAAACCGTTGACCTTCCGCTTTATCTCGCTTTTGTAGGTTGGGGATAAACCCCCACATCAACGATGAGGGTGAAATCACTAGGTAAGGGGGTACTGTGTGTGCCGTGCTCAAGCTCCCGACTACACCTCTGCGGTGCGATTTTTTTGTCAGTACAGGTGTCACGCGCGTAAAACATTCCCCATAGATTTGTGTGTTAAAATGGGACTTAAGAAAAATTCATAAAAAATAAATGTGAAATCAGAGGGTCGAATGTTTACTACCTTTGGATAGGATATATATCTGACATTCCATATCTGACCAGAGAAGGGTATCGTAGCCAGCTCATTTTAAAAATAAATCGCCATTTATGAAGATAACTATGATGGGATCAAATTCATCAACTGAAACAGTAAAATAGCCCCAATTCTTCCGCCAGTCAAAAAATAGTTCCAAATCATTGATATAATCTTCCCAATTTGGGCAAAGGAAGTTCAGTAGTTACCATTTTTAGAATCAGTGTTAGATTTTGAATCATATTCATACACTTTTGTCAATCAGCAATATCAAATTAAAAAAATTCGAATGGGTTGGGTCGAACGAATATCTTTAGCCCTCCTGATGTAATTAGACTCATGGCACCTACAGTACTTGTGCATCCAACGCGAGAGGGCAGTGGAATGACGATATAATATGGTTTAGTCAGATTACGCCTCGTGAAATATAAGTCCAAGATTTAGCCTCCAAAACAGCCTGTTATATCGTCATTCCCACTGCCCTCTCACGTCGAGTGCAGAAGTGCTGACGAAAAAAATGCGTTCGGAGTTCGATTCCAGACTCGGCCTTGAGCAACGCATTTTTAAAAACGTTCAACATGCAGTTATCTAAATAATGATTGTGTTATGCAGTGATCTAAATAAAGTTTGCGATTATGCAATTTGATTGTCTCAATATCATCGGTATCAAGAGTGGTGCATTGAGCTACAACGCGCTTTTTTAGGCAAAAGCATAGGGCAAAATAGCCCCATATATTATGAAGGGGGCTCCATTTCTGCGCACCTAACAATTTAAATTAATATTAATCATGATTTTTCTTTAATTTTAAGAAAATTTTCAGTTGCGATAGTGTTCCTTATATTTTTATATTTGAGATAAAGATGATTTTCTTGGAAAAAAACCCTCGGCCAGTCATTTTCAGATTTAACAAAACAATGGTGCTCCATGTCTGCGCACCAATTCACTTTACACACGATTCGGGGATTTTGATGAAAAAGGGTGCATTTCGAGGCCGTCTCATGAAATGCACGCAATTCATTATTTTTTCGCCATTTTGAGTCGGTTTTTTAATTGAATATCTTTCTACGTGTTGCATGTGTAAAGTCTGTGGTTGTCGCGTATCTACTTTTGATAGAATCGAGCAGATTTGTGTATTCGCAGACAATTGGCCCTGCTCAGAAGGGGAACTTACCAAACTGTTAATCGTGTATTTTTTCTTCGATTCAAGGTCGCGCATTGATATCGATGCTCAAAACAGGAAACGGATTCCAAGAGAGGGCCACATTACATTTCTTGTGATGAATGATCAAAGATTTTTTCACTCTTTCTCTTCATTCTGACTGTATTCGGGGTCGTTTAATTTTGAAAGAATACCATATGTTTTATGGTGGTTTGCGTCTGTATGGTAATTAGTCCAAACTTTCATACTTCGCGGACGGTCATTATTTAAACAAGTGGAATGCCTCTGGCCGTCTCACCTGCATCACGCGATTCAATATAGCAGCAGTGCTGATTTTGAAAACTACTATAACTCGCACAAGATGTTCAGTGATACTTGGTTACTCTTATTTCCACGTTTTATGAACTAGACCAATACACTTATAGAGATATGATGGCAATTCAACAAATACCCCCAACGTGGCCAAAGTTCTTTGACCTTACATGACCTTTGACCTTGATCATGTGACCTGAAACTCGCACAGGATGTTCAGTGATACTTGATTACTCTTATGTCCAAGTTTTATGAACTAGACCAACACACTTTCAAATTTATGGCTGTAATTCAACAAATACCCCAATTTGGCCAAAGTTCATTGACCCTAAATGACCTTTGACCTTGATCATGTGACCTGAAACTTGCACAGGATGTTCAGTAATACTTGATTACTATTATGTCCAAGTGTCATGAATCAGATCCATAAACCTTTAAAGTTATGATGGTAATTCAACAGATACCCCCAATTCGGCCAAAGTTCATTGACCCTAAATGACCTTTGACCTCGGTCATGTGACGTGAAACTCATGCAAGATGTTCAGTGATACTTGATTAACCTTATGTATAAGTTTCATGAACTAGGTCCATATATTTTCTAAGTTATGATGACATTTCAAAAACTTAACCTTAGGTTAAGATTTTGATGTTGATTCCCCCAACATGGTCTAAGTTCATTGACCCTAAATGACCTTTGACCTTGGTCATGTGACATGAAACTCAGGCAGGATGTTCAGTAATACTTGATTAACCTTATGGCCAAGTTTCATGAACTAGGTCCATATACTTTCTAAGTTATGCTGTCATTTCAAAAACTTAACCTCAGGTTAAGATTTGGTGTTGACGCCGCCGCCGCCGCCGCCGTCGCCGTCGGAAAAGCGGCGCCTATAGTCTCACTCTGCTATGCAGGTGAGACAAAAACTAGCCAATATCCTTAAAATCTGACATCATCAACGTGTAAGCGACCAAAAATTCACCTTTGGCGTAAGTTTCTTTAGGATGAGTTCATTATTCATGAAAATATTGGCAAAAGATCGGCAAATTAGTCACCGTTAGCGCCCATTCAGAATTTTGAGATCGCGATACCGGCGAAACCCCTTGACCTACTTCACATTTTCGTCAATGATTTTACAGATTACGATCTTGCCGTCAATATGGTAACTATGTCTTGAATTGGTTTTGTATAAATTGTTAATATATTGTGAACAAATTTAAGCCTGATGAATATTTTTGAAAAGTCCGCGAAGTTTGGACACCACATCATAAACTGTCAGCTGCCATGCTTTACAGTAGCAAAATTTAAATTATGATTTAGCGGAATAGAACTATGAAATTAAGTTTATTTGATGGATAATTCATTAAATGAAAACAACGCAGTCTCTCATCCACAAGGCTAATTCAAAACCAGCAAATCTAGAATGACTAGAAGTAGAAAATGAAGAGACATTAGACTTCAGTTATCTACAGAGCACCTATTTGTCCTGTCCACGCAAATAACGCTATTTTTAGTCGGAATAATGATTCGATGGAATTCGTTGGCAAGATATATTCCACCGCGAATAAGGTCTGTACCAACGAACGTTGAGGGCATCAACACTTTGAGAACACCTCGACGTTCGTTGGTCTGTACATATTCGATTACCGTCTCAACAAATAACGTGGTAAATCGGACGTTCCCTACGAATTACAGCGGGTTTTCGCACAGCCACGCAGAACAAATTACAAAACACAGTAAATGTATTGAAAAAGTCCGTAGAATGACAATGAATAGGTGGGTTGCAAAACGCTTTCAAGAACTTATAAAAAAAAATTGCCAAAAAAATAATATGCCCTTCATGATATTGATCAACAAAGAAGGCTTCGCCTAAAATTGGTGAACCGGAACAGCAGTTCGTCCCAAATTAAGGAGCTGACGAAAAATTGCAAGTATGTCATTTATCCAGAGTCCAGGACGAAACTGCTCTTTTACTTCACCAATATTCGACAAAGCCTTCTTGGTTGATCAATGTCATGAAGGGCGTTTGACTAAATATTTTTTAAATTTTTTTTTAAAGAAAACGCTCTACTGACAAGGTGGTAACGTTAATCCGGGAATAATCAGGTTCAATTCAAACATAATTGAGACGACAATAAAGATAACAAAGAATATAATGAATAGAACGCCCAGAGGTTTTCCTAGTCTGTACCTACAAACGTTAATAAGCACCACGGCGATGACGACGGTCACAAGAAGAAGCATGGATATATAGGTGATCGCACCACTGTAGACGGTGACGGTGGATCTGTGATCAATGATGACGGTTTGGATAAACCACGGAAGACCAAGACCGATGAGAATGTCAAATAGATTGCTGCCGATAGAGTGAGAAATGGCCATGTCACCGTAACCTATATAAGATATAATATCAAGATGCGGCCAATAAAGAATTAATAAACAAATAAATGCAATGATATAATTTTTTGTATATCACCTTTAGCTCAATAGAAAACAGAGGGAAGTACAATGAAAAAAGGTCCATGGTCCCGTAACACAAAGCTTAGCAATGATCGTCGAACATTTTTCTACGATTGATTGCATAGACTACAATGTACAATCAATTGTGAAAATCAAGCGTACGATCAATCGCTAACCTTTGTGTTACGGACCCCAGGTTACTTGTTTCTTTACGACGAAGAACTTAAATATATATTTTTTTTAAATTATATGAATGCTTATTACTTTAATGATGACGACAACAACAATCCTAATAACAAACGAAGTAAGAATTATACCAGGACCCCGTTGCTTAAAAGTTACCATTATGGTAACTTTGCCATCCAAAGGTAACTTGCATGGAATCCTTGATTCTGATTGGCTGTTGATCATCGTTCCCATGGTAGTTACCATTGGATGGCAAAGTTACCATAATAGTAACTTTAATGCAACTGGGCCCAGGTCGATAATAATAAAAGTGGTATCATCACTCCTATCAGTTTGTCACCCGAACTGACATAAAGTGGTCGTGGTTACCTATTCCTATGCAAAAAAATGTAAGAAATGTGATTTCGTATTATCTTTTGAAAGATGATGATGATGATGATGGTAATGATGATGTTGATGGTGGTGATGATGAAGATGACGATGATGATGATGTTGATGATGATAGACGAGGAGAGGAGGGGAGAAAATGCTGAAGAAAGATGCTGTTGAGATCAACGATGAATCCACTCGATTTCTTTGAAAGTTAATGTAAAAACTAAATAAT
Source organism: Lytechinus pictus (assembly GCF_037042905.1). Taxonomy (NCBI): domain Eukaryota; kingdom Metazoa; phylum Echinodermata; class Echinoidea; order Temnopleuroida; family Toxopneustidae; genus Lytechinus; species Lytechinus pictus. The sequence goes on from NC_087249.1 coordinate 22,361,303, forward strand.
AAATAAATTATGGAACGGTCTTCTTAATCAAAGAGCACGTTTACACAGCAAAATTCAACTTGTAACATAAATACATTGCATGAAGTGGATGGTCAAATAGAAGGGTACCCTAAAGTGCATTACCCTTACATTGTACACTCATTATAGCCACTTGATCGTGTTGAGTAAAGAGTTCAAGAGGCAATGTGATACAAGAGGGATAGAAACTCAATTATATATATTAGTATTATTTGCTCACCGCCGCCGCGGCAGCCGTACGGCGAGTCGGAAACAGCCGTTTTATTCATTTCCTATTCAAACCACCTATTATGTAGCTAATGCAAAAAATCTTACAACGGCTGTTTTCGACTCGCCGTGGAGCAAATGTGACTGAGGTATTACTTAAAGTGTTCGATTCTGGGCTCTAGTGATAATTCTTAGGGTCACTGAATGCACGAACAACATTTAATGTCAAGTGAATAGTACATTACTATTACAGGTGGGTTCGGACTGTCGTGTAACTTGGAAGGGAACGGGATGGGGTATTGAACTTCCGACCTTAACACAATCGATGACCCAACAGCATGTTCTGTACTATTCTAAGGTTGCTGACTTCACAGAGACAGTGTAGAACAAAAAAATTCGACAGGGGATTATGTAATATGCATATCATTGTATCAATTCATAACAATCCAACGCCAATGTGGTCATCAATCTAACATCTGATGGTTCTAAAATTGCTGGGGGCTTACCTCGTCAAAGAAAAACATTTTAGATTAAAATAAAAACGTATTACTAGATAAGCAATATTAATATAACAGGGAATCGATTCAGTGTGTTCATTTGAATAAGTTGTCACTGCGCGCGTGTGGGTGATTTTTTTTTTTTTTTTTTTTTTTTTTACATATCTTGAATAAAAAAAATAGTTCAACCTATACGTACACGAAATATAGGGCCAAGAACTGTATTACTTATTTCCATTTATTACATTAGATTATCATTACTGGATTATCGTAATCGTAGTAGTAGAGCCTCCGCCTCATAAACGGGAGGTATTGGGTTCGATCCCCGGCCGAGTCAAAAACTTTAATAATGGGACCCTCTAGCTTCTTATCAGGCTCTCGCGACATTTTCGAATGGAGAAAGCTGATAATGACATTATGTTATGCAGAGACCGCTAAAAGAAAAGTTCATGAGAGCTCAATTGGCCATCGTGGGTAAATAAGAATTATTACATTATACAAGCTTAAATTAATTTATGACTGATAATACAACAACAACAAATCTGTTGCTACTATAAAAATGGGAAAGTGAAGCCAAGATTCAGTAGGAGGATCTCTTCGATCACTGTTGACATCATACCAAAGATAAATCATGCGAGCTGATTTTTTTTTGTGTGTGGGTATCCTGACCCGAAACGGCTCCATTTTAAGAACATTGGAAGGACCAATGAAGATTTATTCCTCACTTTTTAATTAATGCGACCGCGTAGCTCGAGCAGAACTTCTTTATATTTTTAATTTTGTTGTCGCTAGTGGATATTTAAAATTGATTGATATTTTATTAGTAGTAAATGCATTATATAAAAGGTTGGATGGTTGAGTTCAGTGATGATGGCGCTATCCCATCGATATCCGATGATTTCCGCCAGACTAAGCGAGAGGGATTCTACCCTCCCCTTTACAGCTCTCCGGAGCAAATGGAAGAGGACGGTTCATGGTAAAATATCTTCCAAGCGTACGCGCATTTCACCTTTACCAAGGACTGTCCTTAAACTGCAAGTTCATAAAACAAACAAAATATCTATCTAATATCAAAGAAAGGTATATATATAATGATTTGTAATAAATCTTAAAGGGAAGAGTAATGTAGGCAAAGCATATTCCTAAAGAATAACTTTCGCACCATTGACTTTGTGTACATTCAGGAAGCGCGCAATGAGATCGGACGGTTCGTGGTGAATAAGTTTTAAGCGTGTCCGCGCGTTTAATCTTCGCCGCGAACAGTCCTTTTTCTTTGCAAACTAATTGTAGAATGAATCCTCACTGCCATGGAAATCTAAACATAAGACCTTAGCTTTCATATAAGCTTATTTATTAGAAACAATTTTATTTTTGTGGTGTAAAAATTGACATTTGAAAAAATATTTATCTAAAAAGGCGTTTTATGCAAAACTAACTTTCGTTGGAAAATACCCAGTAAGGACGGTTCGTACTGAAAGTTTTTTATATTTCTATTATTCCCCTCTGGCTAAAAAAATTGCAAAGGGGACGGTCAGGGAATATCTTATTGTTAACTTTGACCTAGCCAGTCCATCATTATAGGGACCGGCTGGTTATTGACCCTTTCCATTTTTAATCCCACTAGACCTATAGCAAAATGTTATTTTCTTACCTCCACGTGCAGCGATGATACTCAGCATAGTATCAGGTGTGCTGGCTCCCGCAGCCAGGAGGGTGAGACCCATTACTGTGTCTGGTATACCAATCGTGTCACCTGCAAAACGAGGGAAAATTCATCGTTTGTAATTGAGTATTTATGTAGGTAATCACATTCATCCACACCCCACTGAAAAAAGGCTTAACTACGCCCCTGAATATACATGGACTGTAACTGTAGAATAATAATGAAAGTCAACCCATATGATCATATCTCTATTGTACAAATTTATTCAGTTTTGAAATGGGTTTCCCTTGAATCGAGGCGAAAGAAAAATCTCAAATATTTGTTTATAAATAAGTTCATGGCATGTTGTCTCCAATCATGTCTGAAATATTTCAACCATCTTCTCACCATTATTCACTACGTAATTCTCATAATTTGCTTTACCCAAACCCCAAACAGAATATTCTCGTCGTACTATCCATTGTAATACTCTTCCCCATCACATGAATTTATTGGAAAATATCGATGCATTAAAAAAGGCCTTAAAAACATTTTCCAGAATTTTTGTAACTATTAGTTCAGATACCTAATTTTTACTTTTGTCTTATCTTGTGTATGTATCGAAAATGTTTCTTCTTAACTTTTTCATATTTTGTTAACGTCTTTACCGTAAGTCAACTAAGTTTTTCCTTTCCTGCTTTACATGTTTATACGTATATCTATGTAACGGACCCCTCTGTAAAACATCGTTGATATGTTATCAACGCTGAGTAGTAGGGCATATATATATATATATATATACAATACAACTGTTTGTAATATTGGGCTCATGAGGGCAGCATCCCGGGAAACCACAAATTATTTGAAATTAAAAAGATAAACAAAATTACCTAACACAGTGACCATCCAAACGAGGATATAGGTTAAGACTCCTATCCAAAACAGGGCTATTATAAAAGTCAAGACGTAGAATCGCTGCCATCGTTTTTTTCGGCAGTCTGGGATTGTTAAAGCGAAGACGGCGATTATAGGAAGAGCGAGCATATGGGCGTATCGGCTACACCCCTTTTTTGGTAGTTTGAAGGGAGAATCTGGCTCTCCGTTGTCGTCATCCTCATCGCTCTCCTTGTCTCTGCTCTCATTCTGTTCTAAATCGCGTTGAATGTTCACTTGCACGCCTTTGTCGTTGTTGTTCTCTCCTTTGTTGTTTGTATCTGGGAATGGAATGATATGAGCATGAAGTCTCATTAAAAATGGGTTAGGATGCATGGAAGAAGAGACGTCTTGATATCTCGAATGAAGTAAATAGTATTTTTCGGAACAACAATGTTTTGGGCTTTATAAAATAAAAGTTTTTTAACCTCGTGTGGTATGTAGTGCTAGTGGGCCGATGTGATGGTGTGTGTGGGTGGATGGATGCGAGAGGGTGTGGGTGCGTGTGCAAGATTGCGTGTGTGTGTGTGCGGGTGCACGGGATGTGTGAGAGTGTCTGAGTATAATGTGTTCTTTATTCAAGTCAACGAAAGTGTACGAGGGAGGATGGTATTCCTAAATTGTCTTTTCTTCCGATCTATGGTACACTCACACCTGACAAAGCGACACCAAACTGACCGGTTGAAGCTCATTGGTATAACGTAATATCTTATCTTATCTTGTATTGAAAATGCCCGTCAAATGACAATGAACAGCTGGGATGTCTATGTCGAAAATAGAACAAAACAGTTTTGTCCTAAGATTCGGAGCTGACGAAGAATTGGAAATATGTCGTTTGTCCAGGATGAAACTGCTGTTTTGATTCACCAATTTTCGACAAGGACTTCTTGGTTGTTCATTGTCACAAAGTGCATTTGACAATACATTCACTATGTTCTTAAAACCGTCGTGTGTCATGGCTGGAGCGCCACTGCTCGCTCACAACTCACCTCGTCCAACCTCCCCATCCACAGGGACTTGAAAGTTTGTAGTCACGTGACCATTTAACTGTTGACGAATTGGCGAGCGCTCCTCGTCCGATCCGACTAGAAGATGGGTTGATTCTAAAACCTCCCCACCACCGGTGCGAACGCGTCCATTCTTGACGGGTTCCTCACGTGCAAGAGGCACTTGGTCTTCGTCGCTCGTCTTTATGTGCTTTGGCGTGCAGCATTCAGGGGTGATAAGACTCACTTTACGTTCAATACAGGGATTAAAGTACATGAGAATGCAGTAAGACATGTATAATGTGAGGAGAATCAAAGAGTCTTTCCTGGTTGTGAAGAGAGAGAGGAGAGAAAAAAAATGATAAAAGCGGTAAAAGAAAGTCAAAAGTCTCAGGAACATGACAATGATGCTGGCGAAGGTGATGATTATATGAATATTAACAATTAAAAGAAACACGAGCAACAACGGAGCGAATATAATTGACGATGATAAGTATGATTGTAATGATGATGAGGATTACTGATTACTTTCCCCACATGAATTACAATCCTTTGTATTTTAGTAATGTATTGATAATTTTTAACACCCTGTTTAACATGTTTAATGTTAAGTTATACTTCTGAAATATGGATAACATCTATGCTCGGGCTGAGGCAGCAATTATAATAACACATACAACATATCATTCATTTCCATATATTGTATTTTCTGACGACATCGTCTATTTCCCGAAATAATTCGAATAGAAAACGTCTCAAGGGTATGTATTATACAAATGATTATCAAATTGATACTGGGAAATACGAATGTTAGCAAATCATTTTTTTAGATCCCCTCATACATAACTCACCACGAAACCTGTCCATCCTTTACTACGAAAACGAGCGCAATAATAGATACAATATAACAACTGCAATCACGAAGCAAAGGCCAACAGGTCAAGTAAATAACCTGCGATAAGACATATAAATATATTAGTTAAAACGTAACTTTCAATCTGATGATAAAAGCACAAGAACACAAAAATGATTACATTCTTCCTGAAAATGAATAGGCTTCAGTGAGGAGAATATAAATGATGCATTGCAATAGGTTCACATAAATTATGATCTCAAGATGGCATATAAGATATTACATTTCAGTGCCCCAGCTTCAATTTACCCCATTCCAAATCACCCTTACAAATACATTATAAAGATAAACAAATATTGATTACCCCGATTCTAAATAGCGTATTTGTTAACACTAACGTTTGAGCAAAATTTATTCACCGGATGTTTCCTTCACTTATTGCCAAACTGTAATGTAAAAATTAAATGGAACTGCTTAGTTATGCATGAGTGAGCAAACCTCAAACCTTTAAAAAAGCCAATATAGAATTTCGAAATCAATAATAAAAAAAAAAGAATGAAATTTGATTTTTGGTAACAAAATGTGTTCTTCAGTTCTGGTGTCAACACAAAATCAATTTTATTATTATAGTTGAGTGAACTCATGTTTAAATGAATAGAAAGAAATGCCAAAATTTAATATTGATATTATCTTTAAAAAAGTCTCTTTTGTATTTCTATAGTGACTATGTTGACTTTAATGCTCAATCATGGGGAGTCAATGGATCGATTCGATTTGGAGACACAAACTAGACCGTAAGTACAGCAACACTAGCAAATCGTTTTGAATCGTTTTGTTTTACGTTTTTTGCTAAAACGTTTTTGGTTAATGGGAAGTTTAGCTTAACAATAAATGTGTTTTAATCAAAGTAGAAAAGCAAAAATAAATATTGGTGAAGGTTTGGCAAAAATCCATCATAGAATATCAGTTATGTTTTTTAAAATGTAAATTTGTTACGTCATATATATGAGCAACGCCCCTAATATGTCATATCATTTAAATTCCATAAATTCCCATTTTTCCAATGATATGTGATGACTAAACTGTGTTTCTGCTTTCATTACTTTTAAAGTACAAGTTATAGTAAATTGTAAATATTTTAAAATATATAACATTTTAAAAAGAGATTTTATAGTTGTATTACATATGAAGTGACGTATGTTACGATCTTATAAGCGACTCGGGCTTAACCTGCAACTCGCCGGGTAAGTTCGCGAAAAAAGTGTTCTATTGCAAATATAATGTACGCGCGCGCACTGAATGGGGAGTTCGTGCGATAAAATCACGTCAGTACCCAGAAGGAAGAAGTTAGACCAGTAGAATTTTAACTGGTAACTCTGGAAATTGGAACATCGGTTTACTGGTCTAACTGGTCATACTGGTCCAGTTAAAATTTTACTGGTCCAGTTAAAAATTAAACTGGTCTTGAATTACTGGAATTTTATACTGGTCTTTTTTCTGGTGGTTGTTACTGGTCTCACTGGTCTTCATACTGGTATCCAATTCAAGCTGGTCTTTACTGGTATTTTCTACTGGTCTGACTGGTCCTCGAACTGGTCGAACTGGTCCTCGTACTGGTCTTACTGGATCAATTTATTACATGCATTTGGTTTGTTATATACCATGGTCAGTGAAATGTGATGGAAAAGATGGTTAGTAAATTAATCTTTCTGCTGTTATTTTAAATGTGATATATGAAATTACACGTTTTCATTGTGGATTAGTTCACACACTTATTTGGAAAGTTTTTAAACATCAATGAGTGCCATTGCAAGGATATTCCATCCTAAATCCTGATTTTTCTTTTTAAAATAGGAAATATGCAAATGAGGTAAACCACGTGATCAGCATCATCAGAATTACTGGTATTACTGGTCTTGACCAGTTCAATTTCAAACAATGAATTACTTTAGACCAGTTGACTATATCAGAGGAATATATCTTGCTTTGATCTTAATCATAATTAAAGGAAATAATTATTTTAATGATAATGTTAATACTTGAAAATTATGATAATGTTAATAATAATAATTACAATATCAATAACAACGATAACAGTAATAAGAATGATAACAACAATGATCATAATAATCATAATGATAATAATTATGATAATTATAAGAAGAATGATGATAACAATGATAACGATAATAACTTTCTCTGAATTGCAAGATTCATATTCCATAATTCGTCAAATGATCTGACTTGAAATAAAGTCATTATTTATTGGACCAGTAACACCAGTTTGATGAAAAACAATTTAACTGGTATTACTACTTTGCTTCAACTGGAATGCAATTGTTTGAACTGGTCTCCAGTTGATTTTTACTGGTCCAGTTAAAAATCAACTGGTCCAGTAAACATATACTGGAAACCAGTAAAAATCTACTGGAAACCATTTATTGGACCAGAAACACCAATTTGATGAAAAACAATTTAACTGGTATTACTAATTGCTTCAACTGGAATGCAATTGTTGGAACTGGTCTCCAGTTGATTTTTACTGGCCCAGTAAAAATATACTGGAAACCAGTAAAATTCTACTGGAAACCAGTAAAAATTCTTACTGGTCTTACTGGTTTTTCCTTCTAAATACGTAAGTATTATTGAAAGAATCGTACTATATCAGTTATGTAATGTTAGGGAGTAATTATATAATTGTGGGCGTGAATTTATACAATCTAATTTCATTCGATATCTGTATGTAATTCGCCAACAAATAATGGTACCAACAACACAAAGGCAGTGCGCGCACACACTGGACACATTTTCAATAAGCTAGGGAGCGAGTTACTCTATAGACGTACCTGTCCAGCTAATAATCCACACAGGCCAATCACACAGAGGACATTGAAAACCGCTGATCCAACTATTGTTCCGACTCCTATGTCATCGTGGGTAATAAACACAGCTAAGAAAAAAGACAGGGAGAAAAAAATATCACTATTGTTCATACCTTTTGCCATAATTTCGGTTGAGAATGCAAGTATTACCCTTTTCATATGAAATAAAGTTTATTGCCATGGTAATGGCTGTTGATGAGTTTATATTTTTGATCATCTGAATCATCCTTTCATTTCAACGTAATGCTCATGAGACAAACAACTACGTCCATGATGCTAATATCAATTTCAGCTGAAGAAAGTAAAAATAATCATATCTTTACGAATAAACTGAGAAAACGCAATTTACCAGTTTACATTGACTCTGTACACAAAAATCACGTTTTGGAACAATTTGGGTCTGACATGCACTTACGTAATGTTGCGTAATTTTTTCAACCGCATACCAAGGCATCGTAAATTTGGTGTCAAAAGATGCGCAAGACTTCAAAGCAAAAGTCTGGTCGCGGAAATGTCGAGGGGGGCGGTGCTTCAACCGCCGACGGTTTATACGGTTAATCCTTTTAGTAAGACACTCCATTAGTCGACGTACACATAATGAAGTTTGAAAAAGTTCAGTTAATATTCATTCTAATGGGTTTATTTCAGTAAAAACATTAAAGGTCAAGTCCACCCCAGAAAAAAGTTGATTTGGATAAATAGAGAAAAATCAAACATGAATAACGCTGAAACCTTCATCAAAGTCGGATGTAAAATAAGAAAGTTATGACATTTTAAAGTTTCGCTTATTTTTCACAAAACACTTCTATGCTCAACTCAGTGATATGCAAATGAGAGAGTCGATGATGTCACTCACTCACTATTTCTTTTGTGCTTTATTGTTTGAATTATACAATATTTCAATTTTTACAAATTTGACAATGAGGACCCCCTTGCTTGAACCACAAAATATTAAAATAATGGAATTACATGTGTTCAGGGAGAAATGAAACTTTGTTTCACATGACAATGACGAGAAAATCTAAATATTTCATATTTCATATAATAAAATACAAAAGAAATAGTGAGCGGGTGACATCATCGGTTCCCTCATTTGCATACCGACCAGGATGTGCATATAACTGTTTTGAAAAATTAAGCGAAACTTCAAAATGTGCTAACTTTCTTATTTTACATCCAATTTTGATGAAATTTTCAGTGTTATGCTTGTTTGATTTTTCTCTTTCTATTCAAATCAGCTTTTTGTTGGGGTGGACTTGTCCTTTAATAACCATCTGCCGATTTACACATTTAAATGAAAGTTCTCACCAATAAGGCTTGAAAATAATTCCGGAGCAGATCCCCCAATCGCCATGAAAGTTGCCCCTGCCACATCTTCCGATAAATTCAAGACTGTAAGAAGAGAGGAACGACAATAGAGGAAATACGGGTGAGATTTAGTTTATTATAAACACGAATAATGTGAAGGAATTGTGAGAATAAAACAAATTTCATTTAATACAGTTTTTCATTGGAAGTATACGAACTTGTACAGACGTCTAGTCTAAAAAGACAAAAACACATTGCTATTCCGCCTGCCGGTGATGATTTACAGCGGCCGCGGAAGCGGGGGGGGGGGGGGGGCGAAAACCGCGTACAAAAACGTAAAAATGACCATAGGATTGTAAATTTTTTCATGGTCAGCCCCCCCCCCCCCACTTTGAAAACCGTTCCGCGGCCCCTGATGAAGGTGTATACCTGTCCAAACGTTGCAGTATCCATTAAATCATAGCAAGGTCGGAATATTTCTTAAAGAATTTTGACAATTGGATTGGAATCTATAGACCAAATAAATCATTCCTTCCATGAATGTAAGAACATAACATTATTTCAATTGTCAGTCAAAGGTAACAAAAAAAAACCGTTTGTATAAATACATGTAATTGTTTGATAGTTGAATGGATAAAAATGTTAGACTCCTAACACAAAAGACCAATAAGTCAGAAATTTAAAGCTTCATTTTCTAACTGTACTGGAAGCAAAATGCAGACTCAACAGTTTGAAATTTAACGTTTAAAATGTTGTAAAATTTGGGATGCATTGACAAACAAAACTGTTAAATGGCAGACATTGTATTTGTTCAGAAAAAGAGATCCACTCTTACGTCAGGATAACCCAACACGTACATGTATAGTTTCATTTCTTATAAAGCCTACTCACACAATGTTGAAGAAAAACTTCTTTAGAAAATGATTGTTCGACTGAATTTACAATCGAGGAATCGTAGAATACTTTTGATCATTAGCTGATTATAGTTATCATCATTACAATCGAGTCTTCATTGAGTAATAGTCTACTGAGTTAAGTAAAAAAAGAAGAAAAAGTCTGCCCTAAAAGATTTTAAGGGCGGGGGCATTCGAATGAATGAATGCTGCCCAGGCTGTCCCACAGCATTGAATAGGATTGCATGCAATGGTGCATGAAAGCATCCACTCCGTCTTTCGTCCTTTAACGGAACTTAATGGGAGGAATGGATCCTGTGCCTGACACCTTAATATGTGTAATTTATTCATTCGTGCCTAGCATTTGTGGTTCGGGAGGGGTGCCATTGTGGGGCTGGGGAGGTCGTCTTTGGTTGAATAGCCACCTTTCGCAATCCTCACGGACGCTAATATTAGGGTCCCCTAACACAGAAGTTAACGCTTAATCATACACTTGATTTTTAAGATTGATTGTACATTATAGTCATAGAATCAAACGTAGAAAACTGCTCTACAATCAATGCTAAGCTTTGTGTTACAGGGGGGGTTACAGACCCTACAGATCTGCTTTTCGTGTGCAAAATTCTTTCCCGCGACACCCGCACCATACATGCATGTACATTACGACTGATGGCTGGAGATATTCGAAATGCAGGACCTACAATAGATTATGACATGGATAAGAAAGTGGTTTTTCAAACAAATCGAGTACATATTGAGTGAGGAAAAAGTTACTGAATTAAGGCTTAGATAATAGATCATTACAGTCCATCGAATCGATATTGCATTTAATGTGGATTATTGGTGGATCACTGGCAATTGATTCCATGGGTCAGATCACCTCTCCAGCCGAAACCATTTCACATGCGTTGAATGTACACAGCATATACAATAGGCCTAAATACGTCTGAAATTCAGTCGAATTTGCGGGTTTTTTCTTTTGTTTACTCCTTCTACAAAAACAATATGCCTCTAGCACACAATGTAATGGGCATTATGTTTTACTTTCCCCAGGATTGGGGGATAATATTCAAATTCCCGGGGGGGGGGGGGACCACTTCCATTGATGAGTGGATACCAGGCACGACCCTAAACAAGGGAAGCATGTTTTTTCCAGATTATGAAAATGCATCTCTTAACAAGTATTTGGCTTGTGAAACCCTACAAGTATTGAAAAAAAAAACCTCCCTTTCAGTATTTTAAACATCGTTTTTGACACCCTTATAACGTTACATAGGCCTATACGTAACGTACTTGCCCACTCTTTCCCTTTTTACGCGTGGTCGCGCCTGGTATCCACTCTTCAATGGAAGTGGGTCCCCGGGCGGCCTCTCGAGCTCTGGGAGGAATCAAATGTGGCTTTGGAAAGTCGTCCTAAATCGGATAGATCGCTGTTACCATAGTAGCAACCCAAAAGTCTCTTCCAAAATCAACTACCGTCGTAAATAAGCGTTCGCGTTCTCCAACGAAAGGTCGGGAATGTTGCATGTGGGCGGCGGGAGCGGCCGGGTGGGCGTGGGGCATATAGCCACTCTAGGGATGGGTTGCAACGAAACACACTGTATAAGCCTACTTTGTTCATAATTGTAATACACTGTAAAAACGCTGTTTAAAATTTTAAGCACGTTGTTTAAGCCCGTCACTCTAACAACTGCTGCTTAAACTTTTCAAACAACTGTTTAAACTTTTTAAACAACTGCTTAAACTTTTTAAACAAGTTGTTCAAAAAGTTTAAACAACTAGTTGTTAGAGTGAAAGGCTTAAACAACGTGCTATTGTTTTACTGTGTATGTGTGTATGATATGCATTGTATTATGTCAATTATATCATTGTTCAGATGTTTATGCATTGCCCTATCGGAGGGAAATTAAAAGAAAAAAATAAGGGGGCATGTCAGATAGATCACAGATTTTTTTTTCAGAAAAGGGAAGAATTTGGTGATACACATAATGTCAAAAAGTAGAAAGGCCCACGTCGGAGACTTTTTTTGTGAGAGTGACAGTCTTAAACAACGCGCTAAACATTTAAATAGCGTTTTTACTGGGTATACAGGCTTGTTAGTGATCAATTTTGGAGTCGATGTTAAATTCATGTCATATTGGTATTACGTGGATATCCAGTCAATTATGCTGGTGATATTCGATTCTTTCCATCAACTTCAAATCAAGCTCAACAAGGGTTTCGTGCACATCAAGGGTATTATGATTGACCTTGTCAATAACGGTAGAAGATAAGCAAGATACTTGATTGAAATTTAACACCAATGCTACCCTTGCTCAACAGGAATTTTTTTAATCAAAATCATCATCACTGATTTCCACCTTAGGTATTTCATTTATATTTACTCATCTATACTCATTTACTCATATTTACTCATCTGTTTCGTGTTCTAGTGGTTCTGGCTCTCGCCTTTCAAACAGAGGGTCGTGAGTTCGAATCCTAGCCATGGCGTGTTTTCCTTCAGCAAGGAATTTATCCACACTGTGCTGCACTCGACCCAGGTGAGGTAAATGGGTACCGGCAGGATGTAATTCATCAAAAAGCTGTGCGCACCAGAATCGGTAGACTATAGTTAGCCGGGGTAATATAGGAGCGCCTTGAGCACCTAGCAAGGTGGATACGTGCGCTATACAATCATATATTATTTTGTATTATCATTATTTATTATATCCAAGCTCAATCAACTTACATCCATCTCTTACTTCTTTGCAAGCTGGGATTTATATGATGGTCATACATGTTCATCATAAGTACTTGTATCGCCTCAAACTCATCAAAATGATGAAATAAAATATCAATTAAATTCAAGTTTCTTGCTCTGAATTTCTTAGGGTCTGATATTCCGTACTTATTGCGATATCAGCCAAAGTGTGTCCAGAAAAACCCAGCGCCCTGAGAATGCGCTCTTTATGACGCCTAGGGGCAAGAGCTAAAAGTTTGTTTACCACTACTTTCTTTTTCTTGATGGTTTACCTTATGTTTGGTGTTATAATCGTGTAAAAATTGACCTAACACCAACAAGAAAAGGTCAACAATGAACTTGAAATCACCCAATATCCTTTCCCAAATCCTGACAGGAGTTGGGCGCACATAAACGACGCACCGATCAATTTTTTGCCCTTTTTTGTCCACTTTTGACTAATAAAATTTCAACGCACGGGCCGTGCGTCGGGCTTTCTGTGACAGGGCCTTATACCATTTCTTTGAGCAAGGTCAACTCTGTCACAATACTGATCTTTAAAAAAAAAATCCGGATTCGTCTCGAAAGAGACGCCGCGATGAACTGTCTGCAAATGCCATATCTGCTCATTTAATATTCTCTTACTTCCTACTATGATAGTAAAATATATGCGTTGGTAGACTACTTGAGAGGCCCATAACACAAAGCTTAGCAATCGTGGTAGACCATTCTTCTATACGATTGATTGCACCGACTATACAATGTACAATCAATCGTGAAGATCAAGCGTACGATTAATCGTTAACCTTTGTGTATACGGGACCCAGGTCTCTGTTTTTCTTGTTTGTAGATTAATACCAGCTTATCCCTGAAATAAGATATTAAGTGAGAGGATCCGTTTGAAGTAGAGTGCTTCAAGTACACAACCACGTTCATTAGAATTAGCATCTGCTGTCGTGCTGGTATTCATTGATTGTGCTTTCAATTAAATCCTCAAGATCACAAGATGCGTTCTAGCAAGGAGGGTAACAATCATGATTGTATTATAATCATGCTAAAATATCTGTAAACAAATGCTTTTATTATTAAGATTGTGGTGACTAATCACTGTCATTAACTTTTATTAAATATTTGGAACATTCAAAGGATCCCCTAAATTTTACCTTAAACCACTTTTAAACATTAAAAAAAAATCATATAAGGTTCTTGAGCCGTAAAGTACAGTATCTGGGACCTTTTTTCTCAAAGTTTCCAAACAAGGGACAAAAGGGTTCCAATTTGCACCTTCTTCGAAGACTGTACGATCTGAGCCAAGTTACAAAATACAATAGATACAGAATAAATTAATGTTCCCATAATGTGTTATGTTCGCGTTTCGATTGCATTATTGTCATGAATGTGTGGAGGTATTTACATAAGTTCAATCATATACGCGGTAAAAAAAAATCGTAATTTGAATGATGAGTCCAGTGAAAAATAAGGCTAATGACGATTTTTTAGCAAGTGTGAAACTGGGAGCCTTTTCACACGTTAATCTTGAATCCTCATTGTAATTATGATTGCGGGCGTTCGTGATTCTTATCATGTTCTACCGCCCTTTCACACGGTAAAAAAATCGTAATATAAATGATGATTCCAGTGAAAAATGAGGCTTGTGACGAATATGTAGCACGTTTGAAACCAAACTAGAACATGATTAGAATCACAAACGCTAATCACAGCCACGATTACAATAGCAATCATCATTACAATGATGATTCAAGATTCACGTGTGGAAAGGCCCCTAGTTTTACACGTGCAAAAATTCGTCATTAGCCTTATTTTCACTGGAATCATTCAAATTACTATTTTTTACCGTGTGAAAGGGCAGTATGATTGAACTACTATTGGAAAATGAAGGTGTGTATGTAAATACCTCCACACAATCATGACAATAATTCAATCGAAACGCGAACATAATACATTATGGAACGATAATCTCTTCTGTATCTATTGGGCGATTCCATGCTAGAAAAATCAGCTATTTTCGCAACATTTTTAAACATATTGTCCAAACAAACGAAGAACTTCAATTTGGTTTGTGGTACTAGAGTACTACTGCATGGGTAGACATGAAAAATGACAATCAACAAAAATATGCTGTCCATGGGTGAATTAAAGGTGAAAATGTTGCGTGTCGTACGGGACATTTCTGAGTCCCGTACGACACACAACATTTTTCGCCCTTGATTCAGCCATAATAAAATATTTTTTGTTGGTAATAAGTTTTTCACATGACTACCCACTATAACTTTATTATTGACTAAAAATAATTGTTCATTGCTCAAGCAATCAGCTAAGAGACTAGAAATTGTTGGCAAAATGTCCCGTACGACACGTATCAGGGGCCATGCTTCAGCCAGTGGCGTACCTAGGATTTTCCAAAGGGGGGGGGGGGCAAATTCGTCCGCCCCCCCCCAAAAAAAAAGAAGGTCTTCAACCGCAAGTAAAGGACATTTCGCACCAGAAAAGAAAATTGACAAAAAAAAAAAAAAAAAGGTCTTCAAGTTCAAAGGAGGGGCCCACTTAGCTCGTCAGGGATCAGTTTTGACTCGTCAGGGGGGGGGGGCAGAGATACGTCCCTTGCATGTGTTGTGACTCGTCAGGGGGGCAGTCTGCCCCCCTAAGGTACGCTAATGGCTTTAGCCCCCCCCCCCACTTTTTTCCAAAACCGTGTACAAAACCGTAAAAATTACCACATGATTGTGATTTTTAGCATGGTCAGCCCCCCCCCCACTTTGAAAACCGTTCCGCGGCCCCTGCGTATGGAATCGCCCTATTGTATTTTGTAACTCGGCTCAGATCGTACAGTCTCCGAAAAAAGGTGCAAATTGGAACCCTTTTGTCCCTTGTTTGGAAACTTCGAGAAAAAGTGTTCCAAATACTGTACTTTACGGCTCAAGAACCTTAAATGTTTTTTTTAAGAACCCCCAAATGTTTTAAAGTGGTTGTTTAAGGTAACATTTATGGGATCCTCTAAAGGTTCCAAATAAAAGGGACAAGCATAGAACCCATTTTTCTAAGAGTGCACAAAGTCAGTCTCATCATTGGGACTAAAAACCGCTCTTGCTGTTGCATATAATTTATAGACAAGGATGGTCTATGATTGTCAAATTCTGGACCGTAGCATTCTCCGTAGTTGCTTGTACATACACTGTTAAAATATGTTTTAACAATTTAAACAGGTGTTTAAATTCTTAAAGTTTAATTTCTAATGTATAATTCTCCATAAATTAGGCATGGTTGTTTAAACTGTTAAACAACTACTGTACGATTCTTATACTTTTTATAGGGTTTTTACTCTGTACGACAATATCTGTAAAGCACATATGAGACATCGTCCCGATGCATGAAATGCTCTTGGCTATCATTGGCATTAATACGTATTCTACAATATTTTTTTTTCTTTCGAAAATCAGGTCGGTTACTGACTATTAAGTGCACTTTAAATGAGCTTTAGAAGAAGCAACAGCGTATGAAGCTAATAATAATAAGAGACAACTTTTTATGGGCCAATACATACATGGCCTTAAATTTTATTTTCGAATATATAGTGTCAGAAGGGGCTTAAAGAAAGAACGGCTAATAACTTTAAGTAACTTTAATAATCATGAATAAATATCCCAATTGATTCGACTACTATTAAATCTATATTCGTACTAAACACGCTGTTGATTTTTTATACAACGATGTTTTACTATATGAACCTTAGCGTAGTTGTTTAAACTGATAAACAACAAAGTTTAATTTGTAATAATTCAATTTTCAATGAATTAAGGATAGCTGTCTAAACTGTTATACTGTAAAATATATGGTAACAGGGTTGTATAAATTTTCATACACCTTTTTTGTATTTGAATAATTAACTGGCATATCACATTGTCATCAGGATATAAATATTCATTTTTTAAATATATAAACACGTAACTAAATTCGTAAGTAGAACCGTGAACGAGGTGATTGTACGTATCAACTGTTGGAACAGCTGGAAAAAGTTTGATGATACAGCTGAAGAATTGCGACATTCGAAATAGTGGGGTACCCGCCTATTTATTGAGAGTAAAATGCACTGATTGCGATTAACGGGAATCATAGAATACTACAAATACTAATGGAAATAAAATAAGATAAGAAATGGGAAGGGTACCTTCGCAGATAACTTCTAACGCAGGCATGAAATAATCTTCACAAACGATGCCGAGAGAAGCGAACATGTAAGCCATGACGATGACGTGGATGATGACGGCTCCATGGCGTCGTTGCTCTCGATTGAAGAGGTGAAGAGGGAAGTTAATGATGCTCCTCTCAGTGCAGTTAATTTTATCATCAGGGTTATGGTAGGGATGATCACCATGGATTGAACTCCCATCATAACCTCCATCTTCCGTATCTGAGAGGAGAGAGGGAGAAAGATAGCAAAATACAAAGAGAGGTAGAGGGGGAGAGGGAGAAAGAGAGAGAGGGAGGGGAGAGAGGGGGGTGGGGGTGAAAGAAAGGGAAATATATAATTTTACATAGGAATAAAATGTTAATCATTAAGCTGCTACTAATTAAGATGACATTAAAAAAAGAGTATTGTATGATAATGCCCGCCATGGACTTAACCCCTCCTACACGACATTAATTTTAGATTACAACTGTCAGGGGGGTTTTGCATGGACTATGCTAATTCAACTCGCAACTTTTGATTGTATAATTATAAGTATGTGTACACTTTACAATGCGATTTATCACTATGATTATGTACGTGTGTATTTACAATGGACTTAATGCACGATGTTAGTATTTTGGATGAAATGTGACTTGAGTCGAAGTTGGCCGTTCCCTGTGAAATGAATAGTCAAACCATGGACCAGAGTAGTAGGTCCTTGGTTAAACAAAGCGGGCAAAGAGTTTAAGAAGTAATTTACGACACCAATGACCGCAGCAACGGAAACTATCATTCATAATGCCATCTTGATAATAACATGAACAATTGTTAATAATAATAACGATACTTTACTACTACTATACTACTACTCCTACTACTACTACTACTACTACTACTATTACTACTACTACTACTACTACTACTACTACTACTACTACGACAATTACTACTACTACTACTACTACTACTACTATACTACACTACTACTTCGACTACAACGAATAATACGACTACTACTACTTCTACTACTGCTACTACTATACTTCTACACTTCTACTACTACTTTTACTACTATACTACTACTACTACTACTACTGCCAAAATACACTAGTGACAATGAAAGTAAAATTGTAATAATGAAAATAAAAATGGTGATAAAATGATAACATTTTTCATGTTCTTCATTATTAAACCGTAAACGATGTTTCGGCATGTAAACAAGTGGAATGCCTCTGGCCGTCTCACCTGCATCACGCGATTCAATATAGCAGCAGTGCTGATTTTGAAAACTACTATAACTCGCACAAGATGTTCAGTGATACTTGGTTACTCTTATTTCCACGTTTTATGAACTAGACCAATACACTTATAGAGATATGATGGCAATTCAACAAATACCCCCAACGTGGCCAAAGTTCTTTGACCTTACATGACCTTTGACCTTGATCATGTGACCTGAAACTCGCACAGGATGTTCAGTGATACTTGATTACTATTATGTCCAAGTTTTATGAACTAGACCAACACACTTTCAAATTTATGGCTGTAATTCAACAAATACTCCAATTTGGCCAAAGTTCATTGACCCTAAATGACCTTTGACCTTGATCATGTGACCTGAAACTTGCACAGGATGTTCAGTAATACTTGATTACTATTATGTCCAACTTTCATGAATCAGATCCATAAACTGTCAAAGTTATGATGGTAATTCAACAGATACCCCCAATTCGGCCAAAGTTCATTGACCCTAAATGACCTTTGACCTTGGTCATGTGATGTGAAACTCATGCAGGATGTTCAGTGATACTTGATTAACCTTATGTATAAGTTTCATGAACTAGGTCCATATATTTTCTAAGTTATGATGACATTTCAAAAACTTAACCTTAGGTTAAGATTTTGATGTTGATTCCCCCAACATGGTCTAAGTTCATTGACCCTAAATGACCTTTGACCTTGGTCATGTGACATGAAACTCAGGCAGGATGTTCAGTAATACTTGATTAACCTTATGGCCAAGTTTCATGAACTAGGTCCATATACTTTCTAAGTTATGCTGTCATTTCAAAAACTTAACCTCAGGTTAAGATTTGGTGTTGACGCCGCCGCCGCCGTCGCCGTCGCCGCCGCCGTCGCCGTCGGAAAAGCGGCGCCTATAGTCTCACTCTGCTATGCAGGTGAGACAAAAACCAAAACATTCTGGAAGGTCCGAAATGTTTTTTTTTAATAAGTTTCCATGGATACCTTCCGAATGGATACTCTCTTCCATGATTTATTTTCAAATGGAAACTAATCTCCAGGCGATCTGCTTCCTATTTCCTCTATGCCATTTTTGGGGGATTTTATTTTGGAGGAAAAGTTGAAGTTGTAGGCCTAACTGAAACATATTTGACGCTAGAGATATAGAAAAGATAAACAAATACCACTTTCTTTTCACAACTGTTAATGGCATTTCTATTTTGGTAGTAGTAGAAGTATTATAAGAAGAAGAATTATTATTATTATTAGTAGTAGTAATAGTAGTAGTAGTATCATTATTATCATAATAATCCTTCTTTATGTCGTTTTTTTATCATTATGCTATCAGCATTTCGGCGTAGAAAATAGTAAAATTTATTTTCCTTGTGACAATTGTAAATTTAATAGACATTTTGTCGTACCATTTATTTTCCTTTGGACTTAAATTTTGGATGATAGATTGCTGCTTATTTCCTCTTTTACTCAATTTTCACCACAAAACCTGATAACTGAATATGTCTTATATGGCACTAGCTCCTCCATTAGTAATACCAGAACATCGGGTGAACTCATAAATCGTAATCATTATGATTATTCGCATTTGCTCTTATTACTGTGCAGCGATGATCAGCGATTATCATGCACAACCCTCGATAATATACAAACTTTACAAAAAACTTATTTCATTCAGTAGTAAACATAGCCATTAACGAACAATATTGATTTATAAAACTGTAGTGAAAGACAAATATATTTTCATTTCATTTTATAGTTTTGTTGTATTTAACAAAAATAAATAGCTTGATCCCGACTAACCATGAAGGAAAGCCGTACACGTAAGGCCGATCATTCAATTGGACCTTGGACCTTTCAATACATAAATATATTATTTTGTAAACCGTTGACACGGCCTGGTTATAACGATAATACTAGTATTATACAATAGCAAGATTTGTGGAGCGTTGCAGACATTCCTATTGTATTTGATACCCGAGTGCTATTATTTTCTTGAATATAATTTGGAGAAAATACATTGCTGACGTTCTCTGCAAGCCATATTGGAAAATAAACGTTAATAAACCCGATAATCATCTATACAGTGCGTCCCACAAAAACGAAACCGAGGTTTAGCGATGATTTATCATAACTTAATCACAACTAAAATAGATACATGACCTATCATTGTAGAGCTTAGAATGTCGTTTTTCAGCTGGCATAACATACAAGATTTTTCATCCACGCATGAGTGAGTAAAAACAATTTGAAGAAAGGATAGCAAAAAGTCATTTGGCGGGGGGGGGGGGGGCATCAAAATTTCAAAAAGAAAATCACATGCATAAAAAGTTAAATATCTGCTCTTTAATTTGATAGCTAAATCGCGGAAAATGGTCAAGAAATAACAAAGTTATGTTTCTTCGAAACAATGCTTGTATTTCCATAAGTTCATGAAACATACGTGTTTTCACCGGTTTCACACGAAAGCTATCGCACAGTTAACGAAATACTTTCAGCATGGCTGATCGTTAGAGGAATGCTCTGGGCTGGAAATAGTATGATTTAACAGATAAAGGGAAATCAGACAAACAAAACACTGAAAATTTGAACAATATCGGACAAGGAATAAAAAAGTTATGGCATTTTAAAGATTTGCATTATTTCGGTGAAACAGTTCTAGGCATGTCTTCATGAATATTCAATGAGGAAATTGATGTCATATCCCCACTTGTTATTTTGTATTTCATTATATGAAATTGGGTTTATTCAAATTTTTTCTACCAAGAATTGAAATAAAATTTGTTTTAGCGCATTAGATAATCGTTGCTGCAACTTATTTCATTATAAAGGTCTAAGTTCATTGACCCTAAATGACCTTTGACCTTGGTCATGTGATATGAAACTCAAGCAGAATGTTTAGCAATACTTGATTAACCTTGTGGCTAAGTTTTATGAACTAGGTTCATATACTTTCTAAGTTATGCTGTCATTTCAAAAACTTAACCTTCGATTAAGATTTGGTGTTGACGCCGCCGCCGTCGGAAAAGCGACGCCTATAGTCTCACTCTGCTATGCAGGTGAGACAAAAACGAAATAGGAGGTAAAAAACTTACATGAATCTTTAAAAAGATTATCCAATTAGAATCGGAGTGGAAATAGGCAGTCATTATTTATCAGTTATTATTTTTCATGATCAAAACAACAACAACAACAACAGAAAACTTCTCAGAATATTCAATTTTCAGGTCTAAATAGTTACGTGGAATATCCCGCCACCCCCCCCCCCCCCAAAAAAAAAAATGAGCTTCGCACTTATGGGATACATTAAATCTTGTTTGTAAACGTAAAATCAGGATTTACTTCAGTCTGAAGCAAAAGGACTGGGCTTATTTGAGATGTATTGAGGACCGGGGGGAGGCAAGATCCCCCCCTTTTGATCTCGGCCTCCTTTCGCGCGATCGCGCCGAAATTCGGCACACACATTCTTTACCACATAAATCTACAAGACAGTATAACAAATCTGAAAATAATTATTTTAATTTTTTTTATTAATTATGAATAAAATATGCAAATTTATCCGTCAAAAATATTATTTATATATTAAACACCCAATTTCCCTTCGAATCTTCTTTTTTCCAGATGTCATTTATGTAATCGAATTTAAAGTTTTCCACAAAGAAAAATTGCAAAAGCAAAGTTTTCCCTTATGTATTTTTTTGTTTTTAGAATGTCTTATGTATTTCTGTGTTTTTCTTTTTTTTTTTCAATGGAAATTATTACAGACCATTTAACAACTAAATCAAAACCTAAATTCATTAAGCAGACTAATTAAAATGAAAATAATCACCCTTTTATGAATTTCATCTCCCCTGGACTTTGTACACAAGTACAAAAATTAGCTATTTTCGGCATGACATTGTCTCGTAAAAAGTCATGTCGCGTCGCGATGTCATACCCGTATGTCACAAATTTGGTCTCAAAAGTTGCGCGAAAAAGAAAGTCATAAAATGTTGCGGCGCAATTTTTTTGCGTTTTGGAAATATTGCGCGATACGTTGAGGGGGCCATTATGCCCCCCCCCCTGCTGGATTTTTTTAAAATTCAAATTGAAACCGATCATTATTATCAGTATATTAATATGGTCAGTCACATTAACACTCCCAGATGCTTTGTCAACAGTGGCGTACCTAGGATTTTCCACAGGGGGGGCAAAACCGTCAGCCCCAAAATTTGACAACCAAAAAAAAAAAAAAAAAAAAAAAAAGGTCTTTTCGATCACAAATAAAGGATTTCGTCCCAGAAAAAAAAAAAGGTCTTCCATCACAAATAAAGGGTTTCGTTCCAAAAAAAATTTGACAAGCAAAAAAAAAAAAAAAAAAAAAAAAAAAAAGGTCTTCAAGCTCGTCAGGGGGGCATTAGAGGTCTTAAAGCTCGTCAGGGGGGGGGGGGCAAAAAAGGTTTTTCAAGTCCGTCAGGGGGGGCAAAGATACGTTTTTGCATGGGTTGTGACTCGTCAGGGGGGGCAGAGTGCCCCCCCTGCCCCCCCCGTAGGTACGCTAGTGTTTGTCAACGAGAAACACGTGCAAAATGTGTACTCACTAAATATGTAAGAGGGTGTGTGTGTGTGTGTGTGCAAACGTCGTTCTAATTCATACCAGTACTTTATTTTGTCAATTATTAGCTTGAAATCGACTATATTTATATTCAGTGTTGATTTTGCTGCTGAAAGTAAATGTCAGGATTGCCTTTCCGTTTTCCTTCGACTATAAACACGACAGCCACCCGGTCTACGTTAATGATGACAGAAAATTATCGTAAAGCGTAACACACCACTTAATGATGATGATGATGATGATAGTAATAATAAGAATGATAATGATAATAATGATAATACTGATAATACTGATAATAATAAAAAGATAATAATTATGATAATAACAATGATAGTAATAGTGATGATAATAAACATAATAATAATAATAATCGCAATATCATTAAATCGCTGATGGTAATAATAATGGACATCAATAGCGACATTTATATAGAAATATTCCAGGGGCGCACTATTGTTATTTCCCAGAATCAGCCAGAGCTGCGCTTCCAGCACTGTCAATGAATTAATACTGCGAACACCGGAGATACCTTGATAAGTTTTAAAAGAGGATGGTATGAATTTAAGAGTAAGGGAATACTTCGTTCATTCATTGGCTGAAAGCTGAGAAATAGCTTAAATAATACAAAATCATTAAGGCTATATTCCCCTTTAACAGGATAAAACATAATAGGACATGATTACATTCTTCATAATATGGACCGTAAGTCATGTATCATGAAAACACAGGAGAAGCAATTTGGCCATTTTTACATGTCATGTTTGGTCACAGGTCCATGAATTAAAATGTCAAATCATTACTATCAAAATGTTTGCTTTTATTCAATTCAGAAAACGATGCAGAGCATATTAATTCCAAGTCACTTCACACCGGGTAATGAAAAGAACGCAGTATAATCGTGGTTTAGAAAACAACTACCCACGCATCATGCTCGTATGCATGAAAATATTTGTAACAAACAAATCGGACAATGTATTTTGCAACAGATGGCACGAAACGTTATTCCATTTGTCATCTGTCCCAAAATCGTAAATCGTGTTAATATTTTCAAAAGTATATTCAGGCGTAAGGCATAAGTGCGGTGCACTTTACTTTAGAACATCATTGGCGAATCTACGGACGGGGGGGGGGGGGGGGGGTGTTACACCTACAAATGTAATAACTCCCACAAATGTAATAACGCCCACAAATGTAACAAGACTTTACCCACACATGTAATAACACTTTACCCACAAATGTTATCATTTCACTCACAAATGTTATAATGCACTTTACCCTCAAATGTAACAATTTTTGATCGCACACAAAATAATGTAATAATGACTTTACCCACAAATGTAGTAAATTTGAAGGGATTTTTTGCGAATCTGTTCTCAACTAAAACCCTCTATAGTCCAGGATAGGCCCCATAGAAAACCGACAAAACCTTGCTTTTTCATATATACAATATTTTTTGATGGTTTCTTGTCAATTCGAGGGTGCTGATTACGAATCTGAATGATGCCACCCGTGTAACCTTGAGCACTTTCCGCAAATTGGCAAAATCAAATATGGCCGCCAAAATATGCAAATTACCCGTGAAAATCATAAAATTGCCCGCACATTGGTTATAAAATTTGTGTTGCAAGAGTGATATACTCTCTAAAAAACAATTTTTACAAAAAATTATTTTCTAGATATTCAAAATGGCCGCCATAGACCCCTGTATTCTATATTATGTACAATATGAATGGGGAAAACTAAATTTTACAAAAGCGAGCACTAAATGCAAGTGATTGTGATTTGTTGTGAAATAATGGATGAAAACATGATTGCTAACGAAATGTATCATTTTTTATGTCATATATGTAATAAATGAAGCATTTTAATATTAAAAAATCCACCAAATACCCTGACAGTATTATGTACAATATTAATGGGGACAAAAGAAAATCACAAGAGTGAGTACTAAAATGCATATTACTAGTATTAAGATAAGCGAGTAGAATACTGGCTAAAAACAGAATTTTATCAAAATATAAATGCAATTTATGTGATAAATGCTGTATTTTGACATTTAAAATGGCCACCATATGCCCATTATACATTATGTACAATGCGAATGGAGAAATTAATTTTCACAAGAGTAAGAACTATAAAATGCTTGTAATTTTGATCATCGAGTAAAATAATGTCTGGAAAACATGTTTTCTAGCTAAACATATCATTTCTTTTGTCATGCATGAGATAAATGCTGTATTGTGAAATTCAAAATGGCCCCTATAGGCCCTAACAGTATTATCTACAATGTAAATGGGGACATGTAATTTTGTAAGAATTTAGATTTACTTGACTATGAAATCCATAAAGTCATGTTGTATGATAAAACATTATTTGAAAACATGATTTTTATGAAATATAGTATTTCTTCTGTCATGTAAGTGATAAATACTGTATTATGACATTCAAAATAACTGAAACAAGCCCTAACTAAATACATGCGTTTAGGGAATATACTTTTTACAAGAGTGAGAATCATAAAATGCATGTAACTGTGATGTATGAGTAAAAATATTGTCTTAAACATGATTTCTAAATGAATACATCACATATTGGTCATGGAGGTAATAAATACTGTACTTTGAAATTAAAAATGGCTGCCATAGGTCCTTTAAGTATTATGTACATTGTAATTTGGGGCATATAATTTTGACAGAATTTGGCTTTGCTTGACTATAAGTATTGCATATAATTGTGATGTAAGAGTGAAATATTGCCTAAAACCATGGTTCCTAACGTGGTATATCATATCTGGTGCATTTCAGGTGATAAATGCTGCATTCTGAAATGGAAAATGGCCGCCATGGGCCCTTATTGTATCATGTACAATTTGAATGAGGACAGATAATTTTCACAAAAGGGCATATGGCGGCCATTTTGAATTTTGAAATATAACATTTATCACCTAAATTTTAGATGATATGATATATTTCGTTAGTAATCAAGTTTTCAGACAATATTTCACTCATACAACACCATTTAGTCAAGCAAAGCCAAAATCTGTTAAAATCATTTGTCCCCATTCACATTGTGCATAATACTGTTGGGGCCTGTAGCGGCCACTTTGACTTTCAAAATACAGTATTTATCACCTACCTGGCAGAAGAACTGATAAATCTTGTTAGAAATTATGCTTTCAGACAATATTTTACTCATAGATCACAATTACGTGCACTTATTGTGCTCACTCGTGTGAAAATGTATTTCCTAGTTCGCATTGTACATAATACGATTAATGTCTATGGCGGCCATTTTGAAAGTCAAAATACAGTATTAAACACAAACTTTAAACCCGAATGATAAATTTCGTTAAAAATTATGTTTTTTAGACAGTATCCCATTTATTCATCACAAATAAATGCATTTCAGTACTCACTATTGTGATTTCTTTGGTCCTCTTTCTCATTGTACATAATACTGTAAGGGCCTTTGGCGGCCATTTTGAATATCAAAATACAGCATTTATTACATACATGGCATATTAAATAATATATTTCGTTAGCAATTGTGTTTTTAGTCAGTATTCCACTTGTTTCTCTTAATAATATGCATTTTAGTAGTGCTCACTCGTGCGATTTTTGTTGGCCCCTTTGCCATAGAAAATAATACTATTTGGGCCAGTGGCAGCTACTTTGAATTTTAAATACAGCGATTTTCCCATACATGACATAATAAATGATATATCATGTTAGCATTGATAATTTTCATATATTACTTCGTCCATAGATAACAATCACAGTTTAGCGATAATTTTTGTGAAAAATTAATTTTCCCTATTCATATTGTACATGATAGGGTATACAGAGGTCTGTGGCGGCCATTTTGAATATCAAAAAATAAATATTTTGTCAATACAATTACATACATTTTATAGCCAGTTTGCTGGAAATTTTATGATTTTCATGGGTAATATGCATATTTTGGCGGCCATATTGGATTTTGCCAATTTGCAGACAATGCTCAAGTTTACACGAGTGGCATCATTCAGATTCGTAATCAGCACCCTCGAATTGACAAGAAACCATCAAAAAATATTGTATATATGAAAAAACAAGGTTATGCCTCTTCTATCCTGGACTATAATAATGCGTTCATATAGCGCAAAGTCACAGTCTTTTTATCCAGACCCGGTTAAATGAAACATTTAAACAATCTTCCAAACCAAGACCCCAAAATCAAATCTTCATGTTAAATAACAAGGAAATAAAGCGCAGTCTTACCTCCAGACCCAAATTGTTTTAAAGTAAAAAATCATAAAAAAAAACAAAACAAAGAACCTACACTCTTTGTAATGTTGATTAACATGAACACATAGCAAAGTTTTCCTCCAAACCCAGTTATTTCAAAATGATAAATAACAATACAAAACACCAGTATAAAGGCCCCATAATCTTATTAATGTTGAATAACATGGAAATATACCATAGTATGTCAGCCAGACCCAGTTATTTCAAAATTATGAATAACAATAAAAAAACAGTATAAAGACTCCACAATCTTAATAATGTTGAATAACATGGAAATATAGCATAGTCTTTCAGCCAGACCCAGTTATTTTTTTCAAAATAATAGTAATGATTAAAAAAAACACCAACTCTTAGACCAAACAGGTTCTTACCTTTTTTTTTTCAGTCATAGTCATATAAAAATTACGAAATAAATCTTCTAAAGTAAGACCCTATAATATTCTTATTCTTGTGGAATGTGCACGAGTTTTAAAGCGTATTCATTCCTCCAGACCCGGTTATTTAAAAAATGAATATAAAACTTCAAATCTAAGACCAATCTTTAAAATTTAGACCCAGTAAAAAATATGGGTTTAGAGCGTTTTACCCCACACCCAGTTTTTTTTAATACAAACCAAACTAAGACCCCAAAAACATTGTAATAATGCATGGGTAAAGCAAACATCCTTTCTCCGGACTTGGTTATTTCAAGAATAAAAAGCAATAAATCCCAACCCCCAAAATGAATCTGAGAACCAACAATCCTCCAAACTAAGACCATATAGAAAAGCACGTGTTTAGAGCGTTGTCTTTATTCGAGATCCAGTCATTTGAAAAATAATAATTTAAACAATCTTAAAAACTTAAGACCCTGTCATATTCTTATTCCTGTGGAATAACACGAGTATTAAGCTTAGTCTTTCGTCTAGACCCGGTTATTAAAAAAAAAGAAAAAAAAACTTTAAAGCTAAGACCAATCTTCAAAATTTAGACCCAGTTAAATGCCTTTACCACACACCCAGTTCTTTTAAAAATACAAATTATACAAATACAAATTAATCTTAAAACTTATACCCCAGCATCTTCCAAATTATAAAACCCTGTGATAATTAACGCACACTTAGTTTTACCAGACCACTTTATTTAAAATAACAAAACAGAATAACAAAACAAATATTTAAAATTAAAATCCTCTACCAGCCTATGATCCTGTAATAATAAAGAATGCATTTAAAACGTACTTTTTCTTTCAGGCTCAGTAATTTTTTAATAAGAAAAATCTTCCAAACTAAGAGCCCAGGGTACATTTCATGAAATTTCATTTTACTTGTAGATCACAATTGCATGCATTTTATGTTTCTTACTCTTGTGAAAATTATTTTCTCCATTCGCATTGTACATTATAAATATAGGGCCTATGGCGGCCATTTTGAATTTCAAAATACAGCATTATCACATACATGACATACATGGCACATTGAATAATATATTTCGTTAACAATTGTGTTTTAGTCAGTATTCCACTCGTTTATCTTAATAATATGCATTTAAGTGCTCACTCTTATCAAGAGAACAACATATTGAGCATCTTACAAAATGTTATCATCAACCTGATCAAGTATTTTTTTTAATATGTTACTTTTGTCATGATTTTTACCTCATCATAATTCTGCACTTTAAAACAGTGTGACATAATAACATACCATTCAGGAAACACATGATATGGTGATATCGGAAGTCATATCACGTGTATATTGTTACCAGTATTATCCGTGATCCCTCCATTTCCTCAGCTTTAACTTTACAAAGAGACAGGTAAAAAGAAATTCACATAGGCCTACCTATATATCCTCCCATTTCCTCGCATCCTGCATCATACATGCTGAATAATATATTGTACTAGATTGCCATTTGCCTTTGCATATTACCATTAGCATTGGGCACGGTTACAATGAAGATTAGCTTGCAAAAATTATGTCTCGGACTGTCGTTTGGAGATCTGGGGAGTATTTCATGAACGGACTTGTCGGACGTTTTGTCCAGCAAGTCTTATTTTATCCGACATCTGGATAATACCTTGGTCACATTTGTTCTACGGCGGCCGTACGGGGAGTCGAAAACAGCCGTTTTATTAATTGTAATTCAAACCACCTATATGTAGTTGGACAAAAAATGTTAAAACGGCTGTTTTCGACTCGCCGTGCGGCCGCCGTAGAGCAAATGTGACCAAGGTATAAATGTTCATGGTCTCAGATCCTTTCTGAAGTTGATGTAAACACAGCCTATGATAACTTTCTAAATATGTATAATGATATCCTAAATATGTGTGCACATGTGAAACGTAAACGAATTCGTAAGAAAAGTGTTCCATGGATCAATGAACAGATTTTAACAATGATGAAGTTTCGTAATCAGTGTAAAGAAAGGGCTCGCTCATCTGGGGACCCCGATGTCTGGCGTGAATACAGACTGTTACGCAATCAAGTCACGGCAAAGCGACGTAAATCCAAAGGGGAATACCCGGGGGGGGGGGGCACTCAGTATATAATGCATAGTGGGTATGTGCCGCGGAGGGGACCCCAATTTTTACATTCAAATTTCCGTTCCAAGGCATATCATTTTGTGTGTTATTGAGAAAAAGAACAAAGAAAGCCGCTCCAAAGCATAGCATTTTCTTCATATCGAGAAAAAGAAGAATTAAATCCGCTCCAAGGCTTCGCATATTTTCCGCTACGCCGTTCCGGTCGCATTGTTCTGCTACAATGAGCCGCAATTTTGGTGAAAAGCGGCCGCAGAGCGGTGTCCGACCATCGTCTGCGATAGCGCACCCGGCGCCTGTGCCGCTGGGCTAGCTGCATGCACGTTCCATAGGGATGCAGACGCACTCACTCGCAGGGACCCGTTCCAAGGACCCCCGTTTTCACAAAAATTTGTAGTTCCGAAGCCCGTTCCGAGGACCCTCCTTTTTACAATAAGCCCGCTCCAAGGCCCCCGTTTTTTGTCTCGCCCGCGGCACATACCCACTACTTTTTTGGTTGAGTGCCCCCCCCCCCCGGGGTGAATAACAAAGAACATTCTTGAGAACTCTGGCAATAGTGCTTGAATATGGAAACTGCTGGGTAAAATCCTTCCAAACAAACGTAAAGATCAAACTTTTAAATCACTTGATATTGGAGGTAGTATATTGTCTGATTCTAAAGACATCGCAAACTATATGACTGATTATTTTGCAAATATTACCAAAGCACAAAGATGGTGCTCAGTTTGCTAAGAAATCGTTTGAACCAGCAATCAGACACTCAACTGTGTTCTCTTTTAATGAAGTTTTACAGAACGATATAGTAAAGTGTTTTATGAGATTCCAAAAAATAAATCTTCAGGATTAGATAATACCTACCTGTATCTTAAAAGATTAGGTTTCACATATTATTGTACCATTGTTACACATAATAAATCTTTCTCTTAAGCAGGGAATAGTTCCATTAGACTTGAAAATGGCTAAGCTCACGCCATTATTTAAAGGTGGTAACTTAAAGGATCCTACTAATTATAGGCCGATTTCCGTATTGTCTGTACTGTCGAAAATAATAGAAAAAGTTGTTTTTAAACAAGTATATAAATATGAGTTTCTGATAATGGTATACTTTCAAATAATCAGTTTGGATTTCGCCCCAATTATTCAACAAATACAGCCCTCTTTACAATTACAGAAAACATTCGTAAATAATTAGATATTGGGCACGCTGTTGGATTAGTATCGCTTGACCGTCGGAAAGCATTTGATATGGTTTCCCACGATATTCTGTTAAGAAAACTTGATCTTCTGGGGTTCGATGAGTCAAGCTTACGATGGTTCCAAAACTATTCAACTTTAAGAAAACATGTAACAGTTATCAATAATACATTTTATTCTTATAATAAAGTTACCTGTGGAATTCCACAAGGGAGGATTATGGGTCCCTTGATGTTTATTATTTTCATAAATGAAATTTCTACTGTTGTAAAGTTTAGCAGTATTTCAATGTACGCTGATGATACCTGTATATACTATTCCTCAGATAATGTTCCTGATTTATGTTCCTGTCTAAATGAAGATTTGGCACGGATTTCAGACTGGTTGAAATGTAATGAATTATTACTGAACCCTATGTGAATTTATCATATTTGGATCAAGGCGTAAATTATTAGCATTTGCAAATGCACAAGTTCAAATTGACAGTGAAAAAATCAAAAGTGGAAGAGTGCAAATACCTTGGCGTTATGCTTAGTGCACCGCTCAACTGGAATGCACATGTTAAAGGTCAAGTTCACGCCAGAAAAATGTTGATTTAAATAAATAGAGTAAAATCAAACAAGCATTATGCTGAAAATTTCATCAAAATCGGATGTAAAATAAGAAAGTTATGACATTTCAAAGTTTCGCTTATTTTTCACAAAACAGTGATATGCACAACTCAGTGACATGCAAATGAGACAATCGATGATGTCCCTCACTCACTATTTCTTTTGTTTTTTATTGTTTGAATTATACAATATTTCATTTTTTACAGATTTGACAAAAAGGACCAACTTGATTGAACCATATAGTATTAAACAATGCTAACTGCACATGTTCAGGGAGGAATTAATCGTTGTTTCACTCGACAACAGGGAGAAAATTTGAATATTTCCTATTTCGCATAATAAAATACAAAAGAAATAGTGAGTGGGTGATGTCATCAGTCTCCTCATTTGCATACCAACAAGGATGTGAATAAAACTGTTTTGTGAAATTAAGCGAAACTTTAAAATGTCATAACTTTCTTATTTTACATCAAATTTTGATGAAATGTTCAGTTGTATGCTTGTTGGATTTTTCTCTTTTTATTAAAATCAACTTTTGGTTGGGGTGGACTTGTCCTTTAAATTTATAAGACGAAAGCGACAAAAACCCTGTATTGTTTGAAACGGCTCAGGCCGTACATCAGCCTGAATACTGTTGTAATGCTTTACAAATCAGTCTTTCAACCACACCTTGATTACTGCGCTATGAGTATGGTTCAATGCAGGGAAAGTTTTACTTAAAGGTCAAGTCCACCCCAGGAAAATGCTGACTTGAATAAATAGAGAAAAATCAAAGTAGCATAGTGCTGAAAATTTCATCAAAATCGGATATAAAATATGACATTTAAAAAATTCACTTATTTTTCACAAAAAAGTGATATGCACAACTTGGTGAGTCAGTCGATGATGTCCATCACTCACTATTTCTTTTGTTTTTTATTGTTTGAATTATACAATATTTAATTTTTTACAGATATGACCATAGTGACCAACTTGACTGAACCATATAGTATTAAACAATGCTAATTCCACATGTTCAGGGAGGAAATTATCGTTGTATCACTTGACGATGAGGAGAAAATCAGAATATTTTGTATTTCATATAATAAAATACAAAAGAAATAGTGAGTGGATGACGTCATAGTCTCCTCATTTGCATACCAGCCAGGATGTGCATATAACTCTTTTGTGAAATTAAGCAAAACTTAAACATGTCATAACTTTCTTATTTTACATCCGATTTTGATGAAATTTTCAGTGTTATGCTTGTTGGATTTTTCTCTTTTTATTCAAATCAACTTTTTGTTGGGGTGGACTTGTCCTTTAAAGAATTGAGTGTTCTTCAAAATCGAGCACTGCGTATGGTCTTAAGGGTTGATTATAGATATATGCTGTATTCTACTCTGAACATTGACAAGTTAGAATTGCGATGGAAAAAACAGGCAGTTTCTTTATATTCAAATTACTTCATGGACAACTTCCATCTTTCTTGTGCTCCAAAATAAGTATCAAGAAAAGTAATTATTATCTTCGAAATTACCAGTGTAGGATTAATCTCGAAAAAACCAAAACAAATTTTATGAGGGACGGCGGTCTCTATACAGGTATTCAATTATTTAATTCCTTACCAAGTAGTACCCGTCAATTGGATCAGTTCTCTTTATTTATGAAATCAGTTAATTCCACCGACTTCTAACTCATCTGCCGGGGGGGGGGGGAGCTAGAGAATTTCTATAATTTCTCTTCGCACTGCGGTATTATGTAGTTTTACTCATCATAGTTTTTCATTTTAATTATGTACGTTTTATTTTATGTGTTACTGTAATACTTTAAAATATTTTCGTACTGTCTCACTTTTACATGTTTTTTTTATGTTCATGGACTTGCTGAAAAGCAGTCTGTTATGACTGAATGTAAGTTTTACCGTGATTAAATAAATATAATACAATACAATACAGTTACCACATGAACTGTGCTTGTCAGCCAATCAAAATCAAGAAAAAAAAATGATGAAACGCTCTCCGGTTTACTAAGAAATGTTATTATGCATAAAATACTTCGAAACAAAGTGTCTTTTAACCTCAATCCCGTCAGAGGCTTGCCAGATAATATGAGTTTAAGCACTTTAATACGTTGCATGATAACAGTCTGTTTTATATTTTGATTGCGCATGAGCAAAATAAAGGAATAAAACGCCTATACGAATTTATGACAGAGTAAAGGATTTATATTTTGATTGATAATTTGCTGCTTCAGTGGTGCCTGTAAACAAATCTTTACTTAGTAATTAGAATAATGATAATGCGATCCCCTCCGATTTGTAATACAAGTAATTCATAGGACTTATGTACAAGTATAACCGTTACTATTCAACGGTGCAAAAAGAGTAATTATTATTAGGTTGTTTTAACGTGAAATATGTTAATTTATTAAACGAAATAATAGTAGTATAGGAATAGAATAACAATGACACGGGAGACACTAATATCGAAAACAGTCTGCTGCTACTTAATCACATTTAAACGCGTCTCTTTGCAATTAATAATTAGGCCTACGCATTTTCCCACTTCCATGCAAACTATGGAAAATGACAAGAATATAATTGTCATTTGCATTTAAATGTCTTATTTGGAGAGATATCGATTGCCTTATTTGGATGACACCATATGTTCCAGTACAATTATAATGATTTTCCAGGTCTAATGTATGCCATGCATATAGTCAACGTTTCAGAATTGTACACCTTTGATTATTTTGATAGACCATGATTATAACAATAATGGACTGTGTAACAGTTGATTCGATTGGTTTTTAAGGTGGATTTTCAAATCGCATGAACAAATACCAAACGATGTACATGGATAATAGTGTAGAACCACCTGAATTGAAAATATAACTGAAATGAGTAAGTCTTATGAAACTAAAAAAAATAATTTTGTGAAAAGAAAAATCAGAGTTACACTGTGGCTGGGTGCACAATATCCTGAAGACCTACAATGCACTCTTATGTTTTATTGCAAGGTTTGAAATGGAAATAAACAAAACAAGATAACATGAAATATGGCAATAAATAATGAAATGTATTTCCACTACAAAAAAAAAACCCAAAATCATCTCGTATGGTTGTGTTACAGGGTGGAGAGGCCGAGAGGGTAAGAAAAATTCCGAAACTACAAAAAATATTTTAATAAGGGACATCAATGATTGCATAAAAGGGAATGAAGAGCTCAAGTTGACTCACCTGATCGCAACGACCGCTTGATTACATCCTCATCATACTGAGTTGGGATGAAGATATTGAACAGAGAAATAAAAACAAGTATTAGTAGCAGTAAGGCACAGGTAACGGCAAGATAAGAAAAACTATCCCTTTTCAACTTCCTACGACGTTTGAGAAAGGTCCGCCATCTTTCTATTCGTCCGTGGATTGTGGGCGAGGAGATGGCATCAGTTCTATTCATAACCATGGTGACGAGGGATGATGAGCGAGACGGAGTTTAGGTTAGCAGGTCTACGGGAGAACATCTGTTGGGCTGCCGGAGCGAAGAATGCTGTGTCCCGGGCGCGCCGGGCTGTGTCTCCCCTTGCGCCTGACTTTGATCGACGGTGGAGAAACACAGGAGAATTATGAGCTGTCATCCATTTCCTTTCCTTATCGTGAAACAATCACTGAGTTCTCAAATTCTCATAAGTCACCTGGGCTGAGCATTTTTTCTGTAACTTCAAAGTCATTTTGCGTGAGTGCTCGCTTTATGCATAGACAGGATGCATTTTGAGTGCGTTCAGTCGCCGCCTCTCATGCACGTGCGGGGAAAGACAGCTCAATAACCAACTGTTCGCCATTCGCGGCGTATTTTTGTGTATGGGGAAATGATGTACCGGTTGCACAAGGGGACAATGAGTGCAGTAAGTGTGTGTGTGGGTGGGTATGTAAGAGATATGGGGGTGGGCTTCTTGGTCAGGTTATATGACTTGTGTAGTACATAATTCGGAGGCATGCGAAAATAAACTATGCAATATGTCCTGAAATATGACTCAAATTTGCTCGAATGGGCATGTGCGGGCACTTATCTGGCATATACAGTAATGAACAACAATATTCCACCGACCACATTTGAAATTTTCATTCGCCGCAAACGATCGGAAAAGTGTTAAAATCTGGTTTCAGTAAAGGTCGAATTCTTTCTTTTTTCACTAATTAAAGGTTAATTGATATAATCTGGGCAAATATCTCGTCGTAATAGTGCTTGGTTATTGATGTTTTGTCATGCATTCAAATTTCAGTTTGGTTATTAATATGAAAGATGGAAAATCGATACAAATGAATATTAGTAAAATTTCACCCCTCGGATTTCTTCAATGAAACTGGCGGCTTCGAAGATGGACATCAAAAGGGTCCTAATTGCAGTTCTTTCTTTTGTGCTTCTTTAGAAATGAACAGCTGCTTGAATAAATGTGTTGACTGTTGGAACTCCAGTCATAGAATCTTCTTGGTTAAACCAAGTTAAACAATTGTCTATAGGTATTTGATCATAGGGGAAAATAAAAGAGCCAGTTCATTCATCAAAATGACTTGTGCATTCAAAATAATTAAAATGACATGAGAAACGTATGTTTTCTATTCCCGTTAGCAAAGTGAATGGATGTTACATTTACATAATTATAAACCTAGCAAGAACTTATAGTGACATGCACTGGAATATTCAAATGATACTAGCTAGAGGCTGCAGAAGCGGGGGGGGGGGGGTTCGGTGGGCTAGCTTCAGCCTGCACTTTTTTCCAAAACCGTGTACCAAAATGCAGTGGCACAGCGCCAGCAACGTAAAGATGGGAAGGGGGGCTTAGGGGGCACTTGCACGAAGAAATTTTTCCCGACCTAAAAAAAAGATAAAAGGAAGAGAGAAGTGTGAAGTATGATATCATTTTTCTGACTATTATGTCAAAATCTACCACAAATTCTATATTTGTAATAAAAATGTCAAAATTTTTGCTTGTTCGCTTCGCTTTCTCACAATTTTTAAATAAATTTTGTCCGATTTGCCATATCTAGCCCCCTCTAAATTTCTGGCTAATCACGACACCGCAAAAATGTGAAAATTACCTTCTAATTGTGATTTTTATGCAATGTCAGCCCTAAAGGCATTTTCAAAACCATTCCGCGGTCCCTGTGATATTTGTGATGATATAAAATTACGAAATTTTTTGTAAATTGTGATAAAATCCGATAATAGTATCCTACACTGTAATGCTATTACTAGTAGTTTATGAAAGAATCATGAAAAGGTTGGAAAGTATAATACCCATCACATAACATCCGTTACGCAATCGTTTGTAATTTATTGTGATTTATCTTTTGATATATCTAGCTTGAATGATTTCGGTTAGATTTTATTCAAGAAAGTACATGGATGGATGGCCGTTACAAACTCTTTTCCTCGTTGGCCAGTGATGATTTCGCTTTGAAATTAGAACAAGTATATTAATATCATTCAAACTATAAACATCCACAACAAACTCACTTTAATCTGCATTCATAATCGGATCTTTGAATTGATGGTCGCTGAAAGTGGATACGTAGTGTGCAGCTCCCCCCCCCCCTCTTTTTTTTTTTTTTTTACTAATCATCTGTGTTCATTCTTGCGTGGGTGTGCATGGGGCCGTTGGCCGAAAGATATTTTGAGTTGTGATTCAGGTCCATGATGAGAATGAGCCAGCAAACCAAACATCACCATTTAAACGGGGGAGCGAACTGACCCGGGCACTGGCCAGCATTGTCTATGGGGTGTGTGTGTGTAAATAGCTATTCTTAAAATTACACCCTTTGGGATAAATGGTACTCGTAAAAGAGAAATGATTTATCTTTTAATTTATGTTTTAAAGGAAAAGTACTGTGTACGGGGTAGTGAATAAGTGTCATTCAAGGATGCCGATATGACAAGACTACGTTCCACAGACTGTTGCATTGTTGGTGAGGAACCTGGCCAGATTTTAGTACATGTCGTGTAGTCGAAGAATTGATTTCGTTACACAGTGCGTCCAAGAAAATAAAAACGAAGCCGTAATTCAGTGTGATTTTTACTATCATGATCATTATTTTGCTTCATGAGATGAACATCAATGAAAAGATATGCTTCCCCATAATCCTTGAAATGATTTTTTTTTAAACCGGGGGTGCTTCCGAGCTATAAAAAGGGCATTCTCCTCTATACTTGTAAAAGGTGATCATTTCCGCTTCGCCCCTCCCCTTCGAAACAAGTTTCGCTTCCCCTGTGAAATGCAGCGACAAATGAAACGACTGACCGCCTAATTCACACGGTGAAAAATCGTAATTTGAATGATTCCAGTTAAAAATAAGGCTAATGACGAATGTTTAGCACGTATGAAACCATGATAGAATCACGAACGCTAATCACAGTCACGATTACAATAGCTATCATCATTACAATGATGATTCAAGTTTCACGTTTGAAAAAGCCCGGAGAAAAGTTTGATGATGTATTAAGGCCACCGCACACCTTACGACTGTTTGCGGTCCGATTTTGGGACAAATCACATTTTGCTCATTTTCTGAAAATGTCATTTTGTTTGAGGTTAAAATTAATTGAAAGAATACTAATATAAACATTTTGTAAGATTGTAAGCCTTTACAGGTAACAGGCAGGGGGGCAAGCTGCCCTCCTGGCGGATTTCACCGGGAAAATAAAAAAAACGGGAAAAAAAGAAAAGGGAGGGAGAAAGAAAGGGAAAGAGGAAGGAAAGGGGAAAAGGAAAGGAGGAAAAGGAAAAGGAAAAGCGAAAATAAAACGAAGGAAAAATATTTTTAAAAATGGAAAAGGAAGGAAAGCGGGAAAGGAACGAAAGAAGAACACTTAAAAAGAACAAATCGTTGCGAAATAGGCCTATGAAATGCAATAGCATGATAAGTAAGAAAGGGAAATAAATTCAAAGATGACAAAATGGCAAACAATCGCAGAAAATGAAGGAAGAATGGAATTAGCCAAAAGCTAATATGGAAAACGAAAAACAGGGACAAGAAAAAATAACTTTATATAAATAAAGAGCGGGAAGAAAGATGGACTGCATACAAAATTGTGTTATAAGCTTGCTAAATTTTATGCAAATAAGCTACCGGGGCTCTGCCCCAGACCCCACGCAGTAGGGGCTCTTCATCTATAACCTTTAAATGGCTCTATAACGCCCCCCCCCCCTGTAGGGACCCTTCCTACATTAAGCTTTACGTTCAATCACTGGCATACAGGCGGGGGTGTACGTTCCACATCCTAGGGGAAATAAAAAACTATAGGAGACAACGTAATGAAATGTGTTATTTGCTGAATACAATGGACAAATCTATCACATAATTAGAATTTAGTTTCAATAGGCAATTTTTTCCAGCTCGCTTCGCTCGCTGGCGACTGTACAGAAATTTTCACACTTGGCTTTGTTGTGCCCCCTCAAAATATTTGGTTCATTACGCAACTGGGTTGAATAAATGTGTGGTGTATAGCTATATTCTGTATACAGTGCTTCCAGAAAAAACGAAACCGAGATTTAGCGATGGTTTATCATAACTTAATCACAAATACAATAGACAAAATAATGACCTACCAATGTAAAGCTTAGAATCTCCTCTTTCATCTGATATTACTTAGATTATTCCTCATTCACGCATGAGTGAGCAAAAACAATTTGAAGAAAGGATACCAAAAACTCATTTGGCGGGGGGTATCTGAATTTTTAAAAGAAAATCACATGCCTAAAAAGTTCAATATCTGCTCTTTAATTTGATACCTTAATCACAAAAAATGGTCAAGAAGTAAAAAAGTTACGTTCTCTCGAAACAATGCTTGTATTTCCATAATTTCATTAAAGGGGAATCCAGCCTTGGCCATTAAATGTTGTGTTAGGAAGGAGAAAAATAGATTAAACAGAATGGTGAAAGTATGAAAGAAATCGGACAAGCAATAAGAAAGTTATTGCTGCTTTAAAATTGAGATCACTAATACTATGTAGATTTTAAATTGGCAAATTAACTGTGTAAGTAAATTATGACAAGGGGCAAGGACAACTTTTCCATAGGCCATGTACTTTATTATAAGGGATTTGTGGTTTTCTCCTAAGTACCCATTCCCCTGGGGCAGTAATCTAAATATAACCCAGGTAGTATATTGTTTTATGTTCTCATGAAAGAAAAATCTAATTTGAAATAAAACTTTTGGGAAAAATGACATTTTAGCCATAATATGTATTGGAGTACATGGAAGAGTAGTCCTTGCCTTACATCACTATGACATCCCATATGCGGCCAATTTGAAGTCTCCATGGGTATAGTGATTACCAATATTTACAACTTTTAAAAATTCACAACTTTCTTGTTGTTTGTCCGATATTGTTCAAACTTTCACCTATCAACTTGTCTGATTTTCTTTTCCTTATAAAAATAAGTTTTTATTTGGGTTGGATTCCCCTTTAAATAAACGTGTTTTCACCGGTTTCCCACAGAAGCTATCGCATGGTTAACAAAAGACTTAAGTCTGGTAGGGAGATAGGGTTCCCATGCACCCGAATGATATATTTTTTTAATCTACATTTTTGTAATCCGTAAGATGTGTAGTGAATGAATTTTGATGTTCCCAAAACGAAATATTGTCCCATGGGGTTCAAATTCAAGATGGCGTCCAAAATGGCCGCCATATTCATGGGATTTGGTTTTTCGTACATAGATTCCGACACAAACATTCATTTGCCACAAAATTAGTGTCATATGAAAGATAAATAAATTTTCTACAAGTTGATACTATTCATGGGTGAAGAAAAGCTAATTCGGCTGAGATTTTGATAAGAAAAGTGCAATTTTGAGAATGTTTTCCAAAAAATTGAAAATTTGCGAAATACATGATTTACCATAAAGCTAAAGAAAATAAAGGAATCGCCTCAAACATTTCTAGAAAACTTTCCTAATATACAACTATTAAGCGGACGAAATTCCAAATTGATATCGTTTTTAGTCACAAACTTATAATGTCTCAAACTTGAAAATTCAATTTTCAGAAATTTAGCTTTTTTACTGCATATCGGAGACTTGAATACACTAATGTATATTGTCACATTTTCAACCCAGAAAATGGAGATAGTCCTTAATAAAATGCGAAATTATATATTATTTTGTTGTTAGAATTTACTACAATCCCTTTATTCTTCGATTTAAAGTAGGTTGATATAGTTTTTGAAAGAATTAAGATTTTTGGCCAAAATTTGTATGTTTTTGGTAAAAAAAATGCACATGCACTGTTATTGATCAGATTTATCATGAATGTTAGTAATAAATTCACAATGTCAACATTCGATATGAAAGAGGATGTATCAACGAGAATATTGGCAGGCTTCATGCCACCATAAGTATCTTCATTTGCTTCAGATAAAAGGAAAATATGCTGAATGTATTGAGCGATTTTGCGCTAAAGTGATGCCAAAAAGCAACCTCAGTGTGGCAGTCACACCCATGAAAACGATTGCAAAGTGATGAATGGTATGTCATTCAAATAATACAATAGCTTGGATCAGCCTCTCGCATCGATTGTGTTGGTATGACTAAAGCCCCTTTCACAATTGACGTACGACCATTTGCGACCTTTTGGTCGTGCGACAGGCTGCAACAGGCATCAATCGCTAGTCATCTCATAAGATCGCACAGAGGCTTTCACAGTTGCAACAGCTGTCGTACAACAAAACAACCAGTAAACCCCGATGCACGAGTAAGTCGCATATACTCTTATTGTGCTCGTGCGATCACATGCGAGTGTTGCACGAGGGATTGCGAGTGGAACGGTCGCATATATGCGAATGAAACGGTAGTGCAATGTTGTAAGCCGTTGCGATCGGTCTTGCAACAGTCTTATGGCCCATATTATTATCGCAACCAGTCGCAAGACAGGTCTCTGTACATGTAGGTCGCTTGCACATGTGCAAGTGTTGCACGACCTCCAGTCAAGTAAATGCGACTACTTAGTTGTGCCACCTCTCGCACCAAGTCGTACAACGTTGAACGACACTCGCACGATGATCGCCCGACCGATGGTACGACCCCGGGTACGGTCTGATGCGAGTGAATCGATCGTATTTGATCGCGTTCGGATTTTGAACATGTTCAACGTTCAGATGTGACCAGTCACGACCACCTCGAGTTTGTGCGATCGTCTACAACGACTGCGAGTGCTCGCAAGACACCAAGGGATCGATCGTGCAACAACAAGAAAAAACTGTTGCAGGTGGTCGTAAACAGGTCGTACGTCAATTGTGAAAGGGGCTTAACACACCGTAATGTACAGTATGTAATGTGAATGGTAATAGAAATGTGATTCAGAACGATGTTAAGGCAAAAAAGGTGTTTCTGTTACATTATATATAAATTTATTTAATGAAGTCTCTTGGAAACAGTTATAAGATACACTTGCACTGCAGGTAATAGAGATGAAGTTCTTACACATCAATACACAACTCAAAGGAATATGTCGAAGCTATCCCCACTTTATCTGTATTTTGAATCTATGGCCTGTATTCCTAAATCAGGTTTATCTTCGAACACAAAATTAGTGTCATATGAAAGATGAATAAATTTTCTACAAGTTGATATTATTCATAGGTGATGAAAAGGTAATTCGGCTGAGATCTTAATAAGAAAAATGCATTATGAAATTGTTCCCCCAAAAATGAAAATTTGCAAAATACTTGATTTACCATATATCTAAGGAAAATAAAGGAATTGTCTTGAAACTTTCTAGAAAACTTTCCTATATAATAATATACAATTATTAAGAAATTGAGTTGTTTTTTACTGCATTTTACAGACTTAAATGTACTATATTGTCACTATCTTGACCACCCTTTTCAACATATTGATTAGTTTTTCTAACCTACACCTTTTCAATCCTGGAGTCGTATACTGAATGAATTTATTTTGATCTTCTGAAAACTTGAATATTGTCCCTTGGCCGCCACCTTGACGGCCATCTTGGATTCTGACAAAAAACTCTTAACAGAACTTTTTAATTCGACGTCATAGGAAAACAAATTACAAATGTTTTGAGGGTATTCTGATTATGAGAAATTAATTGAGTGGGTTATCTTTATTCTTTACGATTTGAATTAAACAATTCTGACACATTAAAGTGCCAAAAATGACAAAAACCTCTGTTGACCAATGTAAAGAAGGGGAAGGTCTTTTTGGAACATTGAGATGTGTATGGTTGTGTTATTCATCTATTTAATATTTTCAAAAGTAGAAAATGTGGTGACGAATCAGTACCACGGAAAAGGCCTCCTGTAAATTGCATTTTATAACTTGCAACAATTAACTTATATCATGTCCAAATGTAAGCTTTATGGTTCTTAGGGAGGACTTTGACAGACACGCAGTCAATCTTAGAAGTCATTGGCAGGCTCATGTGCTAGATTTGGGCGATCTTTTTGAACTAAAACTTTGTGCCAATGTGATCTTGGAAGATATATTCCCGATCCAGAAGTTGTAAACTTTGGACTGGAAAAGCAATTTTGCTTGCTGCAAAATTCAAGAGATTTTATTCTCTTTGAGAAAAAAAACCACGGAATTTTCTTGGTTGCCATCCGGGCAACCATGATGGCAGTTTTGGTTGCCAACGTCACCCCGGCAACCGCTGATTTCGAGCCCTGCTTTGGAGTGGGGATGGTGGATGGAATTTCCCTCACGTGTGATCTGTTCCTTCTCAAGATTCCTCCGCTCGGCTTTGATACTTCGTAAGACCTGGGTTCCTCACAGACTTTGGATGCTTTAGCTGGTATCCAAGTGTGTTATCTTGGATGTATAACTCTCACTGGCTGTCCTACATGCAGAGGTGGTAGATTAGAACTTGCATGTCGATAATGCACTTCCTTCACCTTGTCTTGCATATTCAAGAGAAAATCAGTGGTAGTAGAATCTCTCGAGAAATAGTGACTTGATAATGTGGTTCTGATGGGTCTACCAAATAACATTTCTGCTGGTGATCTCAAGTTACTTTCGACTGGTGTTGCTCTCAGGTTCATCATTGCTAGTTGACTGTCTTGGCCAGTCTGAGAACATTTTGTCAAATGATTCTTGACTGTACGAACCATCCTCTGAGCTAATCCGTTTGATCTTGGATAGTGTGGAGAAGAAGTAATGTGCTTGATATTCCACTTCTTTTCTTCTGCTGCCTTGCTTGATGTTTCTGGCATGTTTCACTCTGCTTTATCAACTGGTCGATGTCCTCGTTGATGTTTGACAAGAACTCTGTCTCACGAGCAAGTCGTCTGGTACTTTCGATTCCCATGTGTCCTAGGTGAAGCTGTCCAAGGATATCATTCCTCAGTGACTTCGGTACGATGACTTGACTTCCCGTGAAGAGTACTCCATTAGATAATCCGATATTATCTCTATACGACCAATACTGCCTAAGGGATTTCAATAACTCTTGGATTGTTTCAGGCCAACTCAGGCCAAATATGCCATACTGATCTGGGAATTGGATCACTAGCCGTTTCTCTCTGAAGTTCTGTCCTCTTGTGTTTTCCGAAGAGTAATAAGTCGATCGCATATGCGAATCTTTTTCCTCAGAGCAGATGGATTTAACTATGACACCTAACGGTACATCGCATGCTTCCTTGGGATTAGGAAGTCGACTCAACGAATCGGAAAGAATCATGTCGTTTCCAGGTCGGTAATTGATTTGACACATGTTTCCTTGGACTTTGATTATACGCGATCGCTGTAGATGTGGCGTTGCACTTGTAAGAGTTTTTTTTTCCATATAATTTCCAGTGGTCTGTGATTGATTATGACTGTGAATTCTTTCGCGAACAGATATTATAGCAGCGTTTGATACCAAACATTAGGACTAAGCTTTCACTCTATGTTTGAGTAGTTGGAATGTGCAGTGGAAAGACTTTGGATGCAAACGCAACAGGTTACCTTCCTGAAGCAGGCATGCTCCTAGATCTTTCATTGATGTATCTATCTCGACAGTTCTCTCTCTCTCTATGGGTCATAGAACTGTAGACATGGACCTGATGATACTGCACATTTCAGGCTGTTCAAGGAATGTTCATGATCATCGTCCCAGATAAACGG
The DNA here is from genome assembly GCF_037042905.1 of Lytechinus pictus. Classification (NCBI taxonomy): domain Eukaryota; kingdom Metazoa; phylum Echinodermata; class Echinoidea; order Temnopleuroida; family Toxopneustidae; genus Lytechinus; species Lytechinus pictus. The sequence goes on from NC_087249.1 coordinate 22,405,989, forward strand.
TACTTCCTTGTGGAGAAGTTATCGAAGTGGTGCTGACTTTTCCCACAAATTAGGAACATATGCTGCTAGGTATTTGAACAATACTGGCCATTTCTGAACATCCTCTTTGTCGTTGGGTAATAGTACTTGGGTAATGTGTTGGCTTCTACCTTGCTAGGATCTGGGTAGATATCTGATCTAGTGCACTTGGAGCCAAAGAAGTTGATAGCTTCTTTCTTGATTGTGCACTTGGAGCTGTTGAACACTGAGTCTTCTTGCTTTGCCGTCTCCATGAACAAGTACATATTCTTGTTGTGTTCCTCCACGTTCCCTGATAGCAGAAACTGGTAAAAATGACGTCATAATTACGTCAGTTTAACGACGAGTGTCACGTCATTTTGACGTCGTAACATGACGTCTTATTGACGGGATCTTGCACCCGCGAATAACGTCATTATGACGTCGTATATTGACGTCATTATGACGTCTCCAAGAGTGACTACGACGTCTTAATGACGTCTTAGCAACGTTTTTACAACGTTTTCCTGACCAGTATCAAGGGTCAGATTGACGTCGTGTATTGACGTGATTATGACGTCTTCGAGAGTCAACAACGACGTCTTTATGACATCCGTGCAACGTGTTCCTGACCGGTTTTAGACGTCATATTGATGTAATTATGACGTCTTTAAAAGTCATCTACGACGTCTTAATGACAACTTTGCGACGTATTCCTGACCAGTTTCAGACGTCATATTGATGTAATTATGACGTCTTTATAAGTCAACTACGACGTCTGAATGACGACTTTGCAACATATTGCTGACTAGTAATAGATGTCATATTGACGTCGCATATTGAAATGAATATGACGTCTTTTGGAGTCAACTATGATATCTTAACGTATTCTGACGTGATAATGACCTAAACATTAAATTCTACATGCAATGTACATACACACATCCCTTCAAAGACCTTGTCATTGAGGATTATCTATATTTGGTGAATACTGAGGTGGTCTGACAATGTCCAGCATTCCCAGTAACAATATAATGATCCTCCATGCCAGGGCCTTGCATAACTTGTCTCGGTCTCAAGAACATGACCCCCCCCCTCGAAAAAGAATATATACAAAAATGGAAAACGAAATCAAATACATGTACGCATTTCAATTACGAAATCGTGGCAAATATTCTATTAATAAATAAAAGTTGCATAACATATTACCAGCAAAAAAAAAAGGAATACAAAATGTTGAAAACTCTAAATAGATTGAAAAAAAAAACACTTTTCTATGAAAATGCAGTATTAGGGTCAAAGGAATGAAATTACAATGTTTGTTATACCAATACATACAATTGTACATGTATAAATACATGTACACATTAATACATAACAGAGGCATAATGATCTCCAAGAATAAAGCTTTTTCGTTGAAATTGTAATTAAATATACCTTCAACTTTAGACAACTATGTAATGTAGGTAAAAATAGACTGTATGTAAAAAAAAAATACCCGAGTTGGAATAGTTTCAGGATTTATGGAAGCTCGCATTTGGGTGAAAGAATCATACATGTACATTAATTCTTATGAAATGTTTGGGTTGTATTACACTATCACTTAGGGCCAGGGGTAAAAGACAGTAGTTGCAGCAAACAATTATTTCTTCGGAAAGTCTTTTAAATTAAGGTTAATTGTCAAAATATTGTACATAATCTAGATCTGGGCCCTGTCTTACAAAGAGTTACGATTGATCCGATCAATCATAACTCTATGGAAATCCATCAGTGTCATAATTTTTTTCTACGAAAAATTTGCACAATGTCCTTTGTATGCAAAGAGAAACGCAGCGAATTTTTGAGAAAACAATGAATGCATGAACATACATCATAGCTAGAAAATATTTTGAACAAACATGCTTAATAGATGTTAACGTTGCTGACCGTCCATGGTTGCGATTGATTGGATCAATCATAACTCTTTGTAAGACGGGGCCCTGGTAAATTAATGTAAACTTGTATCTTTGTAAAATCATGAATTTTGATCTTAAAATCAATAATTCTGATGATCACTAACACAGAAAAGCATATGTGGGACAGGACAGTGTATTATGATTGATTTGAAAAATACCAGACGTTTGATAGAATTACATGCTTATTTTGCTCATTTCTCAGCAATTACACATTTTCTTCCCGAGCTTTTTGGCACACATCTTTTATATATACATACACTTTGCTGGTAATTCTGTTGGATTCTGTTCGAACTCATTTTAAGATAGTTACTACTAGAGGTGCGCTATTAACTTAAGGCAACTATGTAATGTAGGAAAAAATATACTGTATGTAAAAAAAAAAATACCTGAGTTGCAAAGTTTTCAGGATTTATGGAAGCTTGCATTTGGGTGAAAGAATCATGCATCAATAAGTCTGATGAAAATAGTTTGTGGAACTGTTGTATTACACTATCACTTAGAAGGAAAAGACAGTAGTTGCAGCAAACAATTATTTCTTGAGAAAATCTATAAAATCAAAGTTAATTGTCAATATATTGTACATAATCTACATCTGGTACATTAATGTAAACTTGTATCTTTGTAAAATCATGAATTTTTTAACTTAAAATCGATAATTCTGATGATCGCTGTAAACACAGAAAAGCATATGTGGGACAGTGTATTATAATCGATTCGAAAAATACCTGACATTTGATAGAATTACATGCTTATTTTGCTCATTTCTCAGCAATTACCCGGTACGCATTTTCTTCCCTACATGTAGCTACATGTACGTAGGCTTTTTATGTGAGCTGAGAGATTTCATACCAGATTTCCTTAGCTTGATAAAGTTCTTATGATAGTCTGTGTATCAGCATAGTATGTGTTCAGTGTTTTGAACCCACTGGAGATTGTGCATCATATCTTTATGTATGGAAGTCATTTTGCATCTGCGGTCTCCATGGTTTTTTCAGGATCTATGTGTTGACTAGACCAGTCCCATATTGATATTTTCGTGCTATGTCACTTTGGAAGGCCGTCTCTAATTGGTCGACTGGTGAGTTGGCAGATGCACAGCCCATCCCACTTTTCAATTATATCATTACGTAATCTCTAACATGTCTAAGATATCCACCAGATCAAGAGGCCGCTTGCACTCGGCTAACGCATGTACACAATCCTCTGCTTCATCATTAACTGGATCTAAACAAAGCCCAGCATACCTAGATCATATTGATACAGTCGTTCAAAGAGCGGTGGCCGTGGCAATGGAACGCGAGACACAAAAACTCAATGATGACATGGATAAGCACGAAAATAAATTGCGTGAAATTCTTGATGAAAAGCTCACTAGTCTACACGTTCTTGAAATATCTATCGATACTAAATTGAAGCAACTCCGTGATTTTGAAAAATCGGTTTCTGATAACATGACTAACACCATAATGCTTTGTCAAATAGGCTTGACCACATCGAGCAGTACTCCTGTCGCAATAATATCCGTATCCGTATGAGATTGTTCGAAATGTAGCAAAGCAGATTGGTATCGATCTTACTCCATGTGACATTGATCGATCCCATCACCTTTGCCGACCAACTAGCAGTCATGATGTTCAACCCAAAGGATCATACCCCGGCGTGGCCCTGTAATGCCAACTTAGCAGCTCCACCAATCAATGTGAAATTCACTTCATACAGGCCGAAACAAACGATGATGAAAAATAGAGGAAAATGAAAATGCTCAGGAACAGATGACTGGGTGCAGGCAGGCAAGGCAGTTCAGGTGGGATGAAAATTTATTGGCAGGACACCTTCCGTTTCAAATTACAGCATCTGCAAAAATAACAGAAGAGGAGAAACATAAAAACTTTTTCTACATAAACTATTTATTAATCTTCATTAAAAACTAGATGGTTTCAATATTAATTTCCAATTTATTTTAAATGATTAAAAAACGATGTGGGGTTTGTTACATATTTCATACTTCAAATATTAACATGTTAAGTCAAGTCGGGGGGGGGCATGATGCCCTCAAGACCTTTAACCATCTCTGTATATGGAAGGAAATTTTAGAATCAATTTATTTGACACATAAAACATATTATTTTTTTATAATTACAATTTTAATTCATGCCTTTTTTATGTGTTTTAAATGGTTATGGGGTAACCAGGACCGAGAATTCGAACTTCGAGGCTGAAATACAGCCATTCCCTATGCCTGATTTGGCTTAAATTCAGGTCAAGGATCAATTAAATATATATTTTGCAAAAAAAATCTGACAAATTTTGAGGTGGAATTAGTTTTCTGGCATCGCGAGATCGACCAATGCAAAATTTTATTAGCGCCAATTTACCATCTAAACTTGTCATTGAAATTAGAACGTCCAAACCAATCTAGTACCAGTACTAGCACAATGAATCAATCAGCTATGCATGTGCACCAATTCTGTATTTCTTGCATACGTACGTCACTCGAGTTAAAGTTCATGTCATTGCGTTATATAGCGTGGGAATTGTAAGAGAGTGATCCTTCAAAATTTTTACCTTCCAACAATTAACATTTTTTAAGCCTTTGTATGCATTTAGAGTACAAAAGTTTACAAATTGGACAAATTAAATGTTTGCCCCAAAATTATTGTGGGAAGGGTGGATTTTCTAGGGAAATCCATCTTAGTGTACAAAGTTCTACAGGCAACAGAGACTTGTCTAGGCTCCGTGAATGAAAATACAATGAAAAAATATCACAGAGTCCTCGAAGTACAGTCAGGACCATTAACAGATTATAAGGTGCCCCGAGTTTGTGCACACCCAAATCTGCGTGATTCTGATAATAGAGATTCCCAATGATCCCCCCCCCCAAAAAAAGGCTTTACATCTGAAATAGCCTTCTAACTTACCTACTGCCCGATGCCTCCTATCATGTAGGGCAGCAACGAAGGATCTCCACTCCTGGCATCCAGCAATTCTGGGCCTTCTTCTGGAAACTCCCCCAGGCCAGGTCATATTCACTGACTTCATCTCCTCCTCAACTCCTCATGTGTGACACCGAGACAGGTGGTTTTGTGTCTCCCTCTCTTTCTCCTGAAATGTCAAACAGATCTATTCATTAAAAATCTTACTCAAAATGGTGCTTTTGGTAGAAAAATAATGAATATAGGGCATTTCATGTGACGGCCTTAACCCTTATTAAACTGGGGGGGGGGGGTCAATTTGACCCCCCCCCTCAACAAATTTCATCACTACGCTGTCGCGCAAAAATTTGTGATCGCGCCGCTCACTGACTTTTTACTTTCAAGTCTCGCGCAAATTTTGAGACCAAATTTGTGACGCCCGGGTACGCGGTTACGACATTACGCAACATTATGTAAGTGCATGTCAGACCCAAAATTGCTCATAAACATGATTTCATGTACAAATCCAATGCAAGTTGTGTATTTAGCCAAAATTCATAAATTTATCATTATTTCTACTTTTAGTGATTAAACTTAATTAATTTTGCCTTGTTTATGATTAGAATTAAGTCTAGAACGATTTCCATCGAAAATACAATAAAAAACAAAATGTAAAAAAACAAAGAAATAGCCTACATGATTTAAAAAAAAATAAAATAGGCCTACATAAGAAATCGGTCTTGGTACCAGATTTTTTTTCATTCACAATTGTTAGGAATGCTATAAAGAATATTTTCACCCAAAAAATAGCATTCTAGCTTTATTTAGTGAATCAGAGCAAAAAGTATGATTTCATGAATAAATTAGCATAATTAATTCATATAAAATAAAAAAATATGAATTCAGTGAAATTTACCAATGCAACTACGTAGATTACGTCATTCTCTACCATCATGCAAATTTTCGTTGTGATCGTGCAATCCACGGCCGAGATCTTATAAGGGGGGGGGGGGGCAATAATACCCCCCCCCCCGGGAATGACAAGAAT